>NW_027204158.1:0-38513 GCF_024711535.1 Dipodomys merriami | reverse complement strand
TGGCTTTCTGGTGGTTTATGGGAGATAAGAATCTAATGGACTTTCCTGCCTGGACATTCTTTTATTTGGGGGGGGTGTCCAGTCGTGGGGCCTTAACTCTGGGCCTGGGCACTGTCCCTCAGCACTTCAGCTCAGCTAGCACTCTTCCACTTGAGCCACAGCACCACTTCTGACTTTTTTCTTTTTGCTTATGTGGTGCTGAGGAATTGAACCCAGGGCCTCAGGCATGTAAGGCAAATGCTCTACCACTGAGCCACCTTCTCAGTCCCCTACCTGGACATTCTTTCAATTGCTATCCTCAAATCTTAGCCTCTTGAGTAGCTAGGATTGCAGGCATGCGCTACCACTGCCCAGCTATCTCACAGGTCTTCTTAAAGGAAAAGAATTAATAATGCATTAGGCATTGGTGGCTCCCACCTGTAATTCTAGTTACTCAGGAGGCTGAGATTTGAGAATCTCTGTTTAAATCCAGCCTAGGCAGCAAAGTTCATGAGACTCTTCTTAACAATTAATCACCAGAAACTGCAAATGGCCCTGTGCCTCAAAGTGGGAGAGAGCTAACCTTAAGCAAAAAAGCTCAGGGACAGGGTCCATTCTCTGTGTTCCAGTCCCAGGACTGGCAAGAACAGCAGCATTAAAAATGAGCTGGGTGTAATAAAGCCATACTCACAAACACAGAATGCAGAAGACAGAGGCAGGAAGTTTATGGATTGAGGACAGCTTGGCCTATATAGTGAGTTCCAGTCCAACCTGGGCTACATAGCAAGACTTAGTTCCAAATCCATTCCCCTATGACCCCAAAAGCACCCAGTAAGTTCACTCACAGAAGAATCTCAGAGAGCTGTTCCTCCATACTACTTTATTCTTTCTTTTTGAAAAAGTCTCCATAAGTAGTTGCTGACATTTATCATTGTTGAGTCATACATGAGGGGTATTTAGACATCCCAACATATACTTTTTCCCTATTCTTGGTTTTTATTCTCTTCCCTTCTTTCTTTCCTCTGTTTACCCCTACCTTTTCTTTACTAGTTCCTCCTTTTCTCTTTTCTTGCACTTTTCCTCCCTTTTGTCTGTCTCTTCCTTCCTTTCTGAGATAGAATTGGGTGATATAGCCCAAGCTATTCTAGAATTTATGTTCTTCCTGCCTCAGCATACTGATTGGCAGTACTACAGGAGTACACTGGCATGACAAATTCCCAATGCAGAGAATACTGGACCATTAACTTTTCCATAAAGTTCTCCCTTGATTCTAGACTCTTCACATGCATTAGGCTGTTTCATGTCCTCTTTATCTTTTAAGCTCTTTTCTGAATTTCCTTTTTTTCCTGTCCCATTAAGTGGCCCTTAGTCTTGAGGTGGCTTCAACCAGTGCCAGGCACACCCAACCCTCTCTAAGACCATGAATCTTGCGCACAGACTCATTCAGGCACTGGATATGACAAGAGCATAGATGAGGTATAGATTATCCCTTCATTTCAGGACTTATCAGGATTAACTGTGCAGGTCCCTTTAATCCCAGGTCAAAAACCACACCAGGACTGACAATTGCCTGCAATCTCTCATTTTTTAGATGTGGCCACATCTAGCTTATTGGTTCTAGTGAATAGAATGTGGAAGAAATGAGAGATATTACTTCTCAGCTTGCAATATAAATAGCTGTTACTCTCACAGTGGGATATTTCTCTTACTCTCTCACTCGCTCTTGCTCTCTCTCATTCTCTTTCATCCTTTGCTGTGGTCAAAACAACTCCATGTGTGAGGAGTCCATGGAGAAGGCCCCATGACAAGGAGCAGGAAGTAGTCAAGCCTGGAAATGATTTATGTACAGGCTTTGAATCTATCTCTTTTTGTTTCTGAATAAAAATAGACAACTAATGAGCTGGGCACAACTTCTCAAATGAGAAAATAATATCCAAAGGTGGCAGATGGACATTCTTACAGATTAAGCAGAAACCAATCCCAAATGGCAAAAAGTCGATTGTTTCAAGTCTCTGATGGCTTAACAGACAGTCTCCTCCAGCAAAGTCCCTCATTCTTATCATGCAACAGAAGAAAGCTGCCTTATCTTTCCACTGCAGACCAGTGCCCTACAGTAATTGAAACAATGGCCATAAAGAGGATGCAATCACCTTGGTAAAATGTATCCAACTGTAACAAGGTCAACTGGAGGTGATGTTACATTCTGAACTTTACTGCACAGAGGAGCAGACACTGGTTCCAAATAGCATGCCCTTTTGCTTTGTGAAATAGAAATCTTAACTTCCATCTAGAAAGATGGGACAGAGAAAAGAGGTCCTCGGAAACACAACAAATCAAAGAAAGTTTGGACAAATGGGATTGCATAAAGTTGCAGAGCTTCTGCAGGGCAAATGACATAGCTAGCAAGACCAATAGAAAGCCCACGGATTGGGAGAAGATCTTTACTAGCCATACAACGGACAAGGGTCTCATATCTAAAATATACTTGGAACTCAAAAAATTAAACCCCCCAACAACAAATCCTCAAAGAAACAACTGCCCAATAAATAAGTGGGCGAAAGACTTAAAGAGAAGCTTCTCTGAAGAAGAAAGAAGGATGGCCAAAAACACATGAAGAAAATGTTCAACATCCCTAGCCATAAAAGAAATGCAAATCAAAACAACATTCAGATATCACCTCACTCCAGTTAGAATGGCAAAAATCAAGAACTCTAACAACAACAGATGCTGGAGGGGATGTGGACAGAAAGGAACCTTACTTCATTGTTGGTGGGAATGTAAACTTGTTCAACCACTTTGGAAAGCAGTATGGAGGTTCCTCAAAAGACTTCACATAGAACTCCCCTATGACCCAGCAATCCCACTTTTGGGCATTTACCCAAATGTTTACAAACAAGACTACACTAAAGCTACCAGCACAACTATGTTTATTGCAGCATTATTTACCATAGCTAAGATATGGAACCAAGCCAGATGCCCCTCAGTAGATGAATGTATCAAGAAAATGTGGTATATATACACAATGGAATTCTATGCCTCCATCAGAAAGAATGACATTGCCCCATTTGTTAGGAAATGGAAAAACTTGGAAAAAATTATATTAAGTGAAGTAAGCCAGGCCCAAAGAAACATAGGTCCCATGGTTTCCCTTATTTGCAATATCTAGTATATGTATGAGTCAAGCAGAAAAGGTCAGATAATGTGATGTCAGGAAAATGAACCCTTAGATGTGTATTTTAATGTTTTTTTCTTTCATGCATGTGTTTCTAATGCATTTATAAGATTATCTCTTTGTTGCTCTGTATGTCCCTCCCCCACAGTATAACCTCTGCTTTCACTATATTTGATGTCAGTATAACTTGTGGAGGAGATGGGGAAAAACCAGTTGCTTAAGCATACAGGTGGACCTGTTGCAACAATGAGAAGTACAAGTTGTCATGTCCAAAATGAGCTTTACAACGTCGGTGCGGGGGGGGGGAGAGGGGGGAAGGAGAAGGATTGGGACTGGGGGGGAGGGGGGAGGCTGGGAAGTGATGTGAAGGGTAAACAAAGGAGTAGGCTGCAATGCTTGTTAAGAAGTGTACGCATTATCCTGCCCATGCAATTGTAACCCCTCTGTACAGTATGTTCACAAATAAAATAAAATAAAATTTTTTAAAAAAAGAAAAGGAGGTCCTTGGCTAGGCTTTTCATGACAGAGCACTTTGATACCCGACAAGGCCACAGAGTCACAGGTACTGTAACTCTGCAGAGACCTGTCCCCAAAGAAGAGTGATGGATGTAAGTGAGCTCTGAGAAAATGAGTTTCACAGTATCGCTGACTAACATCTGGGGATGGCCCTGGCTTGATTACCCATCTCTGATAAGTGTGTCTCTGATAAGTGTGTCTGGAGATGACTAAGCACAGGCTTTCTAAATCAAAGAGATAAATGACAAACCCAAATAACAACTCCCGCAGAGCAGGCAATATATCAACCTTTTCCATTCCAGTCAATTGACCTGATTGAATAGTTCAAGTACTTGAGTGTTTATAAAAGTGCCTATGTGCTGGGCACTGATGGCTCAAGCCTTTAATCCTAGCTATTCTGGAGGCTGAGATGTGAAGATCACTGTTCAAAGCCAGCCCTGGGAGGAAAGTCTGTGGGACTCTTATCTCCAACAAATCACTCAGGAAACTGGCAGCATCACTTTGGCTCACATGGTAGAGTGCTGTCCTTGAGCTGAAGAACTGAGGGACAGAGATCAGGCCCAGAGTTCAAGCCCCATGACCAAAAAAAAAGTGCCTATGAATCAGTTCTTACATGTTGCTTTTCCCATATCGAAAATCTGTAAGAACACATCTGTAATGCTTTTGGAATGCAAAAAAAGTTACCTGATGTTGCAGATAATAATTACACAGCATGTTTGGAATCTCCAAATCTTGGTTTCCTATTGGGTAAAGATGACCTAAAGCTATCTACACCATTTCATTTTACTCTTAATAATCATCCTAAGAATGGTGTTTTATTATTATTCAAACACCTACACAGGATTTCAGCTGAAAATTACAAGTCAGGTATTTAAGAGTGGAATCTAGAATTTGAACCCAGATCCAAACACACTCATGTCCACTAATCGATGAAAGAATGCAAGCAAGCAAATACTGATTTATGTACATTGCTTTCCCTGAAAGCCAAAATAAATTTACAGTTCTAAAAGAGGATGGGAGGTGGGGATGGAGAATGTGTCTGATTTGTTAGCCAAGATCCAAAAGCCAAGTGTCACATTTTTTCACCCATCTAGACTTAGAAAGATATGCATATCTAGTTACAAGCATATTTTTATAGACATGACTAGAGAACATGATTTCAATGTGGAACTATATGGGGATGAAAGGGAGGGAGAATGATGGAGTACAAATAAGATTAAATACATTGTGACTATGTAAAAAGATGGTGTAAGGAGACACACTGAAACCTACTGAATGTGCTGGTAGAGGGGTATGGAAACAAAGCATAATATAAGAGGTGAATCTGACTAAATTATAATATATGTACTGGTGAAAAAGCATATAGAAAGCTCACTGTTAAATTACACTAAAAAATGAAAACAAAAGGAATGACAGGAAAGCAAAATATGAGGGAAGGCCAGGAGGGAAGCTGAATGAGGGCAAATACGATACAAATAATTATGAGTGTATTAAAATAGAAAAATGAAACCTGTTGATATTGGTTTGGAGAGAGGGGCGGGGAGGGGTGCTTGAACTCAGGATCCAGCAGGCCCTGTTCCTTAGCAATTCTGCTCAAAGCTATTGTTCTATTCCTTGATCCACAGCTCCACTTCTGGCTTCTTGATAATTAATTGGAGATAAGTATCTCACATAATTTTCTGTCCCAGCTGGCTTTGAATCAAGATCCTCCAGTCTCAGTCTTCTGAGTATCTAGGATTACAGGTATGAACCACCAGTGCCTGCCTACATTTGTTTCAAGGAGGGAATAAAAGAAAGTGATGGAAGAGAATGTTTAACTGAAATGGATTGTATGCAAGTGTGGAACTATCACGAGACCTTTCCTTAGACAACTAATTACATGCTAATAAGAATGGTCTTTAAAAAAAGTTTGTTCTGGGTACCAGTAATTCACTCATATAACCCTAAATACTCAAGATCACAGTTTGAAGTGAACACAGGCAGAAAAGATCATTAAGACACTTATTGCCGATTAATCACCAAAAGGACAGAAGTGGAGCTGTTATTCAAGTGGTACAATGCTAGCTTTAAGCAAAATAAAAACAAGCAACAACATCAAAAAAACTCAAACACAGCTCCTAGGCCCTGATTTCAGGCTCTAGTACTGGGGGTGGGTGGGTGGGGATTGGGGGATAGTTTCTGGCTATGCATGCATTTAAGTTCCTCCTAATGAAATGCATAAGCTACTTTGGAAAAGTCCAGGAAACATGGAACAAGATCTACTATATAGTGAAACAGTAAACAGAAAAGAAATAACCCATTTATTCATTCATCCCACATACTGGCCTTTTAGGGTTAAGAATATGAAATGTGTGTCTCATACCCATAATCCTAGATATTCCGGATGCTGAAACATGGAGGATCACAATTCAAAACATCCTGGGCAGCAAAGTTTATGACACTCTATCACTAATCACCAAAATACTGTACCAGATGAATGGCTCAGTTTGTAAAACACCAGGGCTGATCCAAAGAACTGAGCAAGAACACACACTCCTGGTTTCTTGTCCAGAAACTAGGCCCACTGATGTCATTTCTTCAATTTTGTATATCCAAAAATAGAGTGTTTTTAGACACTCCAAACACTGGAGGACAGTTTGCTACATTCCTAGCTCAACCTTCTCATACTTTGGACATCAGCAGAGGGATGATCATGCTATTTGTTTGGCCAGGAACACTGCTGAATGTTGCACAGGTTTTGTGTTTTTTAATCCTGCAGGTACCATGCACATTCCCACTCACTTCTACTTGTTCAAGTGTCATGGTGAGTTTCTGGTGCACTCCATCATCAAGTGAATCAAGTCCAAATAGAAAGAAAAGAAAATATTGGGTGATAGTAGGGATTTGATTTGCCTTGGAACCAAAAAGGAAAAAGGAAACTTCTCTCCAAGCTGTCGTTAATGAGGGCTTAAAAGTCCCATGGTAGGAGATAAAAATGAGGATGTATCCCAGAATCATAAGACTAATCCTTTCTTGCTTTCTCTCCCCAGGTGTTCGCTCATGAACTTGGTTCAACTCGACAGTCTTCTGTCTGCTCTTCTAACCAAGCAGCCAAGCACCTCTGTGAAAATTCATTTAACTGTGAAAACTGGAGTCTCTACAATTCAAGGAGAGGAAGCTGGTAATTTCTCTGCTTTTGTTGTTTTCTTTTTTTCCTGCCAGTCCTGAAACTTGAACTCAGGGTTTGGGCACGATTCCTGAGCTTTTTTTTCTCCTCAAGGCTAGTGCTTGACCACTTAAGCCACAGTGCCACTGCTAACTTTTGCTATTTATGTGGTACTGAGGAATCAAACCCAGGGTTTCATGCATGCTGATAAGCACTTTACCACTAAGCCACATTCCCAGTCCAAGAAGCTCATAATTTCTTAATATGATCTTTATACATTTTTGTCATCCCCATCCTTCCTGGTACATTTGCAAACTCTTACCCTTTTATTCAAGCTCACTATTTAGTCCTCATTTTGCTCTCTTAACATATGGCCTGTCTTCTTTTAAATTAAATATGGCTAAGTAGCTAGCATTACAGGTGGAAGCCACCATCTCCTGGCTTTGTCATTTACTTTAACCTGTAGAAATTCAAGAAAGTGTATAATTCTCTCCCCATACCTCTCAACTCTGCTGGTGGGATTTTGAAATGCTTACCACTCATACCCCAATCATTTGTCTGACAGTTCTTCCCCCAATATCACTATTTGTGAGAATCTTCTAGGATATCACCTTCTCCAGGAAGACTTCCCAAGCACTGTTGCTACCAGATCATGTGAAAGAATCATCCCCAAGTAGCCGCTCTTTGGTGTTCTCAGACATGTCATTATGGTTTCTATTTTGTTTCCTCTACTCCAATCCAGTTTTTAAGCAACTGGTGCACTGTAGCCAGTAAACCAAATGCATCCTTCCACCTAATTTAGTAAACCAAGTTCCCTAGACGGTTGTCGGCTCATTAATGTACCTACTGTGAGCTTTTCCATCATGACAGCAAGCCAGAGGGAATGTGACAGAGACCAACCACATAGGTTACAAAGGCTTCTGAGTTAATATCCAGCCCTATGCTGAAATGTTCATGCCCTCTCTCTTAGGAGAAAAAGAAGTGGACAGTTCACATTTGTATTCACACCCCCTTCTTAGGACATTGGCATAATCTACAAGCATAGTTAAGTACTTCAAAAATGTTGCTGGATTAATGAAGGTAATGCAGAAATTACTTGACCTCATTCCTTTCAAATTGATCAAAATAAAGAATTGTTCAAGATTATATTCCTTAGATGGAAGCACTTAATGTAACTTTCAGGGAAAAATTCCATCTAGAGACCCTTGATCAGCATCTTCTTGAAAACACAATTTTGAATGTTATTATTCTTCAGTTGTACAAAGGAGTTCTCATGTAACAAAGCAGTTCGTGAATACAATATATCTTGATCCATGTCACCCCTTTCAACCCATCCCTTCCCTACCCAGCCCTTCCCTCACTCTTAATTTTGCAGCAGATGCATTGGATTCTTGACTGCATTTCCCCCCATTTTGCTATTTGTTCACAATTTTCCTCTTGACTCCACCCATTTTTTCCAGTACCTGCTTCCTAGTATTTCATTTTGCTAAAATCTGGCTATGCCTTTCTAAGGAATTACATATTTGAGTTCTCCCTTCAATCCATCATATTTCAGTGAACACATTTGTATATACATACATACCACCAACCATATTTACTGATGAGTTTACAAGCTAAATCTACCATCCACAATAGAAGGGGAAACATGCATTGACTTTACTAATTTTTTTAATGTAACTTAAATCTCAATTTTGGTGACATTAGATGGCAGCTCACAAGGAGTTCCCCACCTTACACACACACTGAAACAGGAATTGACCAGAGTAAGAATCTCTTCTTCAGGTCTGAGAAGGTGGCTCAGTGGTAGAGTGCTTTCCTTGCATGCATGAGGCCATGGGTTCGATTCCTCAGCACCATATAAGCAGAAAAAGCCAGAAGTGGGACTGATGCTCCAGTGGTAGAGTGCTAGCCTTGAGCTGAAGAGCTGTGGGACAGCGCCCAGGCCCAGAGTTCAGGCCCCATGACCGGACCCAAAAAACAAAACAAACCAACAAAAAGAACCCATAATCTCTTCCTGCATTTCCAGAGTAAAAGACAATTGCATGATGCTCATTTTGTCTTATTCTTAGCAAAGGTAGCAAAATGATCTTTGTTAATGCAACCTGCAAAAGCAGATCTGTGCATCAGTAGAGTGCAGCATTGAGAAATGGTTCCATGTACCTCTGTGACATTCCAGCTCCAAATCTCAGCATCCTAGCTTCAGAAAGCTCCATGAACTCATCTCAATGACACTTGGGATTGTTCAGCTGTGGAAGGAGGACAAGCAATGAGTTTGGGGGCACTGGGAACACAGGAGCCTACTTCTTATAATGAAGGGCACGGTGTTTAGAAGAAAAGAAAGGGGAGAGTCAACCAGCATCCAGGAAATCAAAAATGATTAGGTTTATGGGAATAAGGGACAAAAGGAGCAGACAAAAGACAAATAACTCAATTGGGGTTGAACAATTTCACTCCATATGGTGGAACATTTTGGGAAATGGTTTTTTCTGAGGGCACAGCTTGTGTATCAGTATTCCTGAGGAACAAGTGGAAGACAAGAAATGTAAAAAAAAAAAAAAAAAGCAAGCATTAGCCTGTATTTCTTTTCACCTCTTCAATTGCTGCTTTTTGCCACTAGAACAAACATGGCCCCTTGGGCACTGGCCACAGCATCTATATCCACACTGGAGGCATGAATTCTAATTGAGCTTTGCCACCTATGGGAGAAGGTTGCTCTGGAAGCAAACATATGGGTAGAAAAAGCCTGATGAATCCAGCAAAGATAAAACTCACAATCAGTACTGTCATCTTCCCAGCACTCTTTCCATTCTCACACACTTTGGAATTCTTTATTTGCTTTTATGCTTTATCCACGCCATCACAAAATACCACCTGTTAGGCTGTTAAACTGCATGCAGAATATACCACTGTGTCTACCTTAATGCAATCCACATGAATGCAGTGCATCCTTATTCCCACACCTGCAAACTACAGTCCCTAAATAGTCCCATTCCTACTCTCATTCAAACACTATCACACTAAGAAGTATTTCTTGCCTGGAACTCCACAATGGCTTTCTACTCATTTCAGAAGGAAAATGAAATGTCTCTGTGTTATGATACCCTTCCTTACCGCCAGTTCTCTTGGTTATTCTCTTCTAGCTATTCCTGTCTTCTTAACTGAGTCACCCACACCCCCAGCACCCATCTCAGGGCCGCATACACTGGCACTGAATTTTCTCCTAGATAAAATCATGTCTCTTTCTCCAAACTCTGGTTTCAATAAAACAACCACATAGTTGAGAGAGTTGCTCCCAGATGAAAACCTTGTTGTTTTTCTTTAATAACATTTCTCATGACCTAATAATACTCTGTGTGTGTGTGTGTGTGTGTGTGTGTGTATGTATACTAGGGCTTAAATTCAGGGCCTAGGTGGAGTGTCCTTTAGCATTTTCACTCAAGACTAGTGCTCTAAGCCTTGAACCACACACGCCAACATTTCTGGCTTTTTGATGGTTCATTAGAGATGAGAGTCTCAAGGATTTTTCCACCTGTGCTGGCTTTACACTGGGATCCTCAGATCTCAGCCTCCTCTGCAGCCAGGCAAGGGCCACCAGCACCTGGAAGTAAACATATTATTTTCAATGACCTTTGTCCTCCTGCAGACTGATGCTTCTTAAGGACTCAATTTGTTTTCTACAGTGATTCTACATTGGTACTCAATGTGTCATGGTTGAATAAAGACCCACAGAGTGTTCAACACTGGTGGTTCATGCTTGTAATCCTAGCTGCTCAGAAGGCTGAGTTTTGAGGATCATGCTTAGAAACCAGCCTGGGCAGACAAATCCATGAGACTCTTTATCCCCAAGTAGCCCACAAGAAAAACAAAATTAGAAAATGGTCAAATAGAAGAGAGCTGTCTTGACCAAAAAAGCAAATGAGAATGTGAGGCTCTCAGTTTAAGCCCCACAAAAATAAAATAAAAAAGACCCACCAAACAACCTTTATGAATCGAATGTGTAGTTTATTTCTCCAAACATCCAACTTCATCCTCAGAACATTGAAGACCTACCAACCATGTAATGCAAAATTCTATTTTAAAATATGGCTGTTTATTGAATTAACACTAAAATGGCATGCTAAGGAACTGAAATGTTTATGTACAAATCAATGTGAATCAAAGCTATGACATTAAATACATGTTATGGTATTGAGTTTTATAAGACCTATGCTGATTTATTTTTTCGTCGTGGGGCTTAAACTCTGGGCTTGGGCGCTGTCCTTGTGCTCTTCAGCTCAAGGCGAGCGCTCTACCGTCTGAGCCACAGCAGCACGTCCGGTTTTCTAGCGGTTTATCGGACATAAGAGTCTCATGAACTTTCCTGCCTGGGCTGGCTTTGAGCCGCGATCCTCAGATCTCAGCCTCCTGAATAGATAGGATTACAGGCATGAGCCACCGGCACCCGGCTTGTTTGTTTGTTTGTTGTTGTTGTTGTTGTTGATCTTTTTGTCAGTCATGGGGCTTGAACTCTGGCCCTGGACAGAGCTGCCCCTCAGCTCTTCAGCTCAAAGCTGTAGGTTAGATTACTTTATACAAGTCCATTAATTTTATGACTGGATGGTTAAAAACCTATAGCCAAACTACACTGAGATATTATTCTATTTATCACACAGTAAGGAAATGCATTATTACCTTGAAATTAGATTTCTACAAGTATTTCCTTGACTGAGAGCAGCAAGGTAGATTGTTCAGACTGTTCAGATAGTTTTAAAAGTGAATAAAACAAGCAAATAACAGGTGATATTTACTTAAGTTGTTACCTGGATATGTCAAACATTATGAGAGTTGCTTGTGAAGAATTCAAGAAAAGAAAATACTGATCTGTAAACTAGGCATATTAGTACATGCCTGTAACCCCAGAACTTGGAAAGCTGATGATACAGGAGGATCATGTGCTTCAGGCCAACAGAGGTCAACAGGGTGCTATACTATCTGTCAAGAAAGAAAGAAATGAAAAGAGAGAAAAGAGATACTGACATGTATTTCATTTTAGCCTTGAGGCAGTCCTGTGAAAAAGCACTATTAGCATCATTTTTCTCCACAGATAGAGTATTGATACTTAGAGAAGTGAGGTCTCAGAACTCGTGTCATATAGAACTGAGACTAAAATAAATTCTCCTGACTACATATGTGTCACGCTTTCTTCTCAAACGAACCCTACCCACCAAGGATTAGATTGGGATTATCAATTCATCAACCATAACCTGATTCTGGCTACACTATATTTACCTAAGTCTACTCTTGCCACCAATATTTTAGGGAAACCAGTGCACATCTACATTAAAAATAAATAATGTGTTGAGCTTTACTTGAAATAAAGAACCCAGAAAACCAAGCAACAAATGGAGCTTGCATTGAGGCCCAGAAAGGTGTCTACATTCTCTAGAGATGGATAATATTCTCTACATACCAGCTCCAGTTGGGTACCTGACTGGCAGTTATTATAGCTGTTTTAACCTTTGAGACTAATAGGTTATAGGAGAATTATTTCATAGTCAATGAGATCTGGTTCTATTAAAAATTGACCCATGTATCTTTACAATAAATATATATTAAAATGATCCATGGTTTCCCTCATTTTAAGAACCACAATATGTCTATGATACTCTTTAACAATCTCTCGATACCGAAACTGCTAAGTGCATAGGACCATACATAATGAAGCATAACAACATGAACCCCATGAATCAGAAACAAGAGGTTCTTTTTATATCTTGTATGTAGTTATTCTTTTTTTCCTCTTTTAATTTTCTGTACCTTGTGTATGTATATAAGTTATTCAGTCTTTGGAAAAGAAAAGGAATTATATAAATAGCAGGACAAAGGATTAAGTAATGCAACATCCATACTCATTTGACACTAAGTTAGAAATGAATTTTACAACTTGTGGGGAAGGGGAGTAGGGATGGGTAAGAGGGAGAAAATAGGGATGGGGTAACAGTGTTTAAAAACAAATGTACCCATTACCTTACTTATATAGTCATCTCTTTTCAATAAAGATAAAACATTTAAAAATGTTTTCCTAAAAAATAAATTAAGCCAAAGGACAGTGGATGGAATCTGCTCAAGCTAAAGTAACAAGAATATTTCATGCTCAACTCAGTGACAGAGTTAAAACAGGTACTAAGTAAGTGGGGTGCCAGTGGCTCACCCCTGTAATCCTAGCTACTCAGGAGGCTCAGATCTGAGATAACTGTTCAAAGTCAGCCTGGGCAGGAAAGTCCATGAGACTCTTATCTCAAAAAAAAAAAAAAACAAAACACAACAAAAACACCAGAAAATGGGAAGTGGCGCTGTGGTTCAAGTGTTAGAGCCCTACCTTTGAGCTGAAGAGTTTGGGGACAGCACCCAGGCCCAGATTTCAAGGCCCACTACTGACAAAAATAAAAAGGAAAAGAAAAGAAAACAGAAAACTGGTACTAAATAAATGCTAGAGCCCCTAATTCCTTTGATTTCCTCTTGTTACATGCAATCTTTGGGGAATGACACTGTTTGCCAAAACAGTGGCTCATGGGTCACCTAAATCAAAATCATATGAAAAGCTTGTAAAATGAACATTGTCTGAGTCCCAGACAAGAGATGCATTTTCTGAATCTAGAGAAATAACCTCTCAGTAACAATCTGGATCTTAGACTCCCTCTGAGTTCCATTACTTCTTGTTGGAGCTGTACTACAAAAGATGCCATTTGCAGAGCAAGCAATTAAGAAAAGCAATTAAGAAAAGTGTCTTTGAATTCACACTTATGGCTGCCCCCATGAGCTACACTCATATGACTGGGATATTCAGAGGTCAGAGAGTGGCTAAGATACAAAAACAAAAATATTTGTCAGGGAAAAACTCATAAACACACAAAGTCATCTACAGACAGACAGCAGGAAAGGCAGGAAGTGGGAATACTGGGTAGGGCCTTGGTCCTTTGCATCTCATGATCTCTTCCCAAGGTTCATACTTAGCACCATCTCAAATTCAACCCTTCAACTACCTTGGTCACACAGTGAAATTATCCCTTCTGTTGTTTGGTTTGGAAATACGAGAAATAATTTCAATTTGACTATGTATAATTCCAAAGCAAATGAACAACATTTGAAGAGCCAAAGGGGAGAATCTTCACCCACCCTGACTCCAAAGGTCATGAAATCAGTTGTGCCACAGCAAGGAAGAACACAGCCAAATAGACACACAAGTCTATTTGGGGAAGAGAGGGAAGAGAGGCCTCAACCCAGAAGTAAGGTTTAGCTGTGCTCCTGAGACTCTAGTCTCCCATTTTCTATTTGAAAAGTAATTCCTTAAGCCTGAAAAAGAAGAAATTCCTAATGCATGAAGTCTGGTGCTGTTCCTAGGCCAGTCAGGAGCCTTCCATGCATAGATGGGTTTTACCCAACTGGACTCTTAAAGAGGAAACTGTAAAACAGGTCTTCCTACCATGGTGCATGATGTCAGTGTCAGCTCTACTAAACTGAACCCAATTCTCAGCCTCACTGTTTAAATATTCAGCAAGAACAAGAATGCAATTAGTGTTCTATGCAGTACTTAGAAAGCAATCTCATTCCATACTCATAAGCACCATAAAGACATCTCCGAAGAAGAAGAACAAGCAAACGCTGCCAGAATGCATTGTACAGAATAAAATCAGCTCCGGGCTTGAAGGACCATGCACTGCCACCTGGTGGTCACATGTAGGCAACAACAAACTCCCCGGAGGACCTGAGACAGGGCCTGACACAGGGCTTTTGGTGTGACCTATGGTGCTGCTTCATGAAGCTCTTTTCTCCCTGCTCACCCAGCGATTGCAGGGACTTTGAGTCCTAAGTTGATTTGGCAAAGAGGTAGGTCTCAAAACACATATGCTGCCTTTAAGACATGTACAATCTCTCCTGTGTTAAAACATTCACTTAGTTATATTAAAAACATATATTTAGTTGACAAATATTTTCAAATTGCCTACTAAGTGTGCAGATTTTTTTTCTGGTCATAGGGTATTGTCTATAGCAAAGACAGACATAATCTTTGCTTTCATGGTATTTATTTTGGGAGGACTGAGAACATCTATGTTAGTAATTAGGGCCACAGTTTACCAGAGGCAAGCAAGAGTGCCAGGTTCATACTGAATTATCCCCATAGATGTGGAAAGTAACGCCACTCTAAATAAGATGCTATCTGTGTTGGAAGTGTTGCAAAGGCCATGGAATCAAGGCCTCCATTTGTAGAGGTGACAGAAGGGGGCTCCTGTGTCAGGATGACCCTTTATGTCTATGATCTCTACAAGTGATTTAATCTTTCTGTGTCTTTGGTCCTCCTCCTAATGAACATTGTAAAACTAGTTGTGATCCAGGTGCTGACAGCTCAACCTTGGAATCATGGCTACTCATGAGGCGGAGATACAAGGAACAATGGCTCAAAGCCAACCTGGAAAGATAAGTCCGAGAGACTTAATCTCCAAAGCAACCAGCAAAAAGCAAAACAGGGGATAGGTCTCAACTGGTAGAGCACCAGTCAAGTGAACAAACTGGATAAGCATTTATGAGGACATGAGTTCAAACCGCAGTACTAGCAAAAAAAGAAAAAGAAAAAGAAAAGAAAAGAAAAGAAAAGAACTCTGTGGATTTGTGGTGGCTTGGCAGGCTTGTTTCAGGTTGGCAAGAGAAGGTGGAGTTCATTTAGAGGTGGCAATGGGGTATTGCTCCATAAACCACTGCTCCTTGTCCCTCTGCTTCTCATTTTTATCTAGAGAAGGTAAAATGTGATCTTCACACTGCTACAGAACACATGGATCTGTGTTTTTGCTTTCGGGTTGTTCTTTTGTGTTCTTTTGGAAGATGGCACATTCCACATTGTCACATTTCCCTCTCCATTAGCACATCAAGGAACAAGCTAAGATGTAATTGTCATGCTAAGTCACTGGGAAGGGCATGTGAAGACCCCTGCAACCTGAGTGATAAGGCATGACCGTATCCAAGAAACATTAGTTGTTCATTCAAACATTACTGTTCATCCTTCACTGTGACTTCTGATTATTGATTCATGCCTACTGATTAATAACATAATTACAAGTACAACTACTACTACTTTGTGTGCATTTAGCCTCAGGCAACAAAACCCTAAAACTCATGAGCTTAGTTTACCATGAATCATATGCAAGATATTTGGGATACTGTTCTGAAACTGGTCCTATTTGGAGTCAAGACATGTAATGCAAGTAAAGTGCCCCCAAGATACTATGAGTGACTGAGTGAGGGTTCTGGCACTCTGCTCCCTTTTCCCTCTCCCTCAACAATACTATTGTTTGGTATGCCAGTACTATGACTTGAACTCAGAGCCTCAAACTCTCACTTGACTTTTCTCCTCACGACTGGCACTCTACCACTTGAGCAATACCTCCCTTCCACATCTAGCTATTTGCTGGTGAATTCAAGAGTTACTTGGGATTTGCCTGCCTGGACTAGCTTTGAACCATGATCCTCAGATCTTAACCTACTGAAATAGCTAGGATTGGCTATAAGTGGCTGGTGTCATCACACCTGTTCTGTTCCTTAAATGTGGGAGATGTTATAAAGATGGAAGGAAGAGGCATCAAATCCCAGGAGCAGAGAGTAAAGAAAGGTGAAGGTCATGGATATAATTAATGAGCCAGGCAGAGAAGACATATGAATGAACAAGTATACCATGGAAGTGATAGAGGCCAGCCCTGAGAGGACAACCACCAATCACAGCCCATTATTTTTTAGTGGACTACACACATGCTAGGACCACCACCAATCACAGTGCAATACTTCTTAGGGCAATGCTTACATGCTGGCCAGCTCTGCAGATATCCCAAGAGAAGCCAAAACTCTACAACTCACACTACACTTCCAATTTCTCCAGCCACGCTTTGTAGACACAAAGCAGGTAAACTAAGACTGTTCAGTCACAGGTTTCCTGTTTGACACTCTCATCTAATTAATCATCCAATTGTCTCTTTTAAATAAATAGTCACTTTTAAAATAAAATAAAAAGGAACATCGAATTTCATAAGGAAAATGACACAGTCAAACAGTTTATAAAGCAGTCTGAAGAACAAGATGCATATTAAATCACAGAAGTGCTAGGTATTTATTTTTCATGTACCATTTTTTAAATTCTCATACAGCTTGCTATAAAGCTGGTATTTGTGCATAGCCTCAACCACAGTGGCATGGCAGAAAATATCTCACATATGATTAACCTCTATAGTTTTCTAGACAGCAAGTGACAATGTCAGAAACAAATAACATAAATAAAACCACAGCAACAATACAAACTGAAGGTGTTAGTTTAAGAAAGAAATACAACCCTGATGGATGGATCAAAAGGCACTGTGGAGGGACTGGGAATGTGGCTTAGTGGTAGAGTACTTGTCTCCCATTCATGAAGGCCTGGGTTCAATTCCTTAGCATCACATAAACACAAAAAGCTAGAAATGGTGCTGTGGCTCAAGTGGTAGAGCCCAGAGAATAGCTTTGAGCACAGCCCAGGTCCTGAGTTCAAATTCTAGGACCAACAACAACAAAAAAAGCACTGTGGAAAAAAACAAAAGATACATTTAAAATGCATAATTATTATTAGTAGTAGTCGTAGTAGTGATTCTACAAGGAACTTACAGATGGAATAGTTATGCAGTTAATGTAATGAGATTTGGGACCATAATTATCTTTAAGTAGGAGAAAGGAATTCTGGAGGAGCTTAATTACCAATCTAAAACTCCTGCTGGGATTGAGGAAGTTTGCCTTCTAGCCCCATCTTGAGAGCTAGCCCATGACTTGGAAAAGTTACTTTGTCTCTAAATTTCCCTGGTTGCTTAATCTCTCCTTGCAGGTTGTTTGTTGGTGGTTGTTTTTCTAATGATTAAAACAAATAGCTAGCAAATCTAACATGTAGAATAAACAAGGAAAAGACTCAGTGTGACACTGAAGAAAGCCAGGAAGGAAGTGACATTCTGCCACTGCCTTCCACCTGGGGTATTGGAGTCCTTTGTAACAGCTTTCAAGAAATTGTCCAGGGACTGAAGACCTGAGGCTGGAGACCAGGGACTGGAGCCTGTTTGCTGAGCCTGTATTTGCACTTGAGGAGCTCATGTGGAGAGAAAGGGACAATTTCCATGAGAAGCTGTGCATTCATACTTACCATCTCATTTAAACTTTTCTTATCATCATGATCATTTTTCAGTACTACAGATGGGATTCAAGGACTCTCCTACATTTCTACTTTGAGCTACGTCCCACAGACCCTTCTGTTTTCAAGAACCTTGCTATTTCTATATAGAAAGGCATCAAACTTGTGATAGTGCTCTCTGCCTGCTGAGTAACAGTAATAACAAGCATGAACATTTATTTCTTTTATGCCTACTGGGGCATAAATGCCGCATCCACCTCGACCAGCAAGGAAGACACGACCCGGGATTCTTCTCAAAGCAGTTTATTCAGGAACCTTGTTTGCTAGCTTCTCCTGCTTCTCCCTCGCCCCGCACCCGCACTCCGGTTATAAGCCTCCTGGATGGCCAATCCCGAAGTGCCACGTGGCAAATACCAATAGGGTCACAAACACAGAAGCAAGCCAGTAGCCAAGCCATAGCCATATAAGGAGTTGTTTTTCACAAAGAGCACTCGCCATCGGGAAGGCGGAAGGCGGAAGCCAGCGCCATTTTAGGTCATGGCCGTGCCATGCGGCCCCGCCATCTTTGGTCGGCTCCCGCAGCTCTCCACACATGAACTCAGAGGTTCATGCCTAGCTTTGTCTGCCAGGTTTAACCCTGAACCGTGATCCTTTCAACTGATCCTTTCTTGCTCATAGCTAACATTCTACCACTTGAGCCAGTCCTACAGCCTAGTGTTTTGCTGGTTAATGGGAAATTGAGTATGGAGGACTTTTCTTTCCAGGTTGATCCTGAACCTCAATTCTCTAGGTCTCAAACTCCTGATAGGTAGGGTTACAGGTGTGAGTTGACAGTCTGCTTAGCTAAATTTTTTTTGGTGCCAGTGCCAGGACTTGAACTCAGGGACTCGGCATAGTACATGAGCTTATTTTGCTCAAGGCTATCATTTCAACCACAGTTTTACTTCTGGCTTTTTTCATAGTTTAGTGGAGATGAGATTCTCACAGACTTTCCTGTCCTGCTGGCTTCGTATTGCAATCCTCAGTTCTCAGCCTCCTGAGTAGTGGGGATAACAGACATGAGTCACTGGCACCTGGCTGTAAACATACTATTTTTTTTTAAAAGAAGTCTGTATCCTCTTGATTTCTGGGTCCTAGGTCTCCAAGCCAGTTCATCACTACCTTTGAAAGAAACCATTTTTTAGACAAAGAATGATGCTTTCTTTGCCATTCTAAGTAGTGCCACATAGAATTTTCCTCTGAGATAAGAGCAACAGAGCCCTGGGAACTGGAAAAGGTGGAGACACAGACACACTAAGCAACATACCCCAATCATGGAGCTAGGCAGATGGCTGCCACAGTCTGGCTGTGACACCAACACCACACCCAGCTCCTCCCTGTCCAAGAGCAAAAACTCCCCTCCATCTCCCTGAGATCAAAGGGGTTTTGGTGTAATTGTTCTAATTTCTCATGGGCCACTTTTCACCCTACTGCATGTGTCTAATTAGGACAAGAAGGAAGGAAAGAAAAAAATGACACTTTGCAGCTGGCGGAGAGGAAGGGGGAATGAGAGAAGGGTTAATTGCCTCCTAGCTGTCAGACCTGTAATTATATTCAGTTTGTGGATTCCAGCCTTCTTTTGATGATGTGAAACAAATCTCCAAATACAGCCAAACTTCTGCTGCATGTGCCTTTGTGTTAAAAGTAAAGTGGCCTCGACACAGCCTGGGCTAAACTGCACATTCTTGGCTAGTGGCCAATTGTAACTAAGTTTCTCATTGCTGGGGTTAAACTGCTTGCTTCAGTGTTCTAAAAGAAAGTGAATGGGGCTGTGCAATTGGGCCATTAGAGTGATCTCAACCCACACCGCAGGAATCAGAACAAAGTTAAGTCCAGTAAACCCACAGAGTCATGAGAAATAGTACTTGATGCTCTAAGAAGCTAAGTGCTTAGAGAGTGCATTGCAAAAGAGGCAAAGATTGCCTCTCAAGGCCATGCATGCTCACCCACTTCTCCAGGCTACTTACATAAGGTGGTGCCTGCACATGTGACTCTAGGTTACATGTAAATGCTGAAACAGCCGAATCCCACTGTGGGACAAGTATAGGCCCCAAGCCCCTGCAGAAGCTGTGGTGAAACAGCTTGGCTTACTCCACTTACTCTACAGGTGGCAAGAAATATCTAGTAATCAGAGACCAAACAAAGGATCACTAAGCCAACACTGTCCACACAAGGACCTGCCACTCCTACGAATAAGAATATATTTCAGGTTTTCTTCCCTCCTGGTTATAGCCAAATTCCATTTCCTTGCCCACACTGTGGAATGTTTTCCAAATTCCTTTATTTCACTTCAGAACTTCCCACATGGTGTTGACCTGACTTCTTTGTTTTGTTTTGTTTTTTAATAAGCTTTTTTTTGTGTGAAAATACTGTACAGAGGTGTTACAGTTACAAGAGCAAGGTAATGAATGCATTTCTTATCAAGCATTGTTGCCTCCTCCTTTGTTTCCCCTTCCAATACCTTCCCATACACCCCCCAACCCCCGTGCCAAAGTTGTAAAGTTTGTTTTTTGCAATAACGTCTTGTACATCTCATTGTTGCAATGGGTCCACCTGTATTATTATTTAAACATTTCGTTTTTTCCTTTCCCCTCCCCAAATTATATCAACATCGAATACAGTGAAAACAGGGGTTATACCATGGGGGAGGAACATACAAAGCAACAAAAAAATCACATGGTACCTTAAACTATGTTAGAAACAATAGCAAGAAAGAAAAAAACCACTTGTGTCCATATCTTGGGGTTCATTTCACTTAACTTCATCTTATCTGGTCATATGTACATAGCTTTTGACCTTTTCTACTTGTCCCAGACATTTACTAGTTATTGTAAATAAGGGAAACCATGAGACCTATGTTTCTTTTGGCCTAGTTTACTTCACTTAATATAATTTTTACCAAGGCTTTCCATTTCCTAACAAATGGGGTGATGTCATTCTTTCTGATGGAGGCATAGAATTCCATTATATACATATTATATATTATATATGTAATATATAATGTATATAATATATATCATACTTTCTTGATCCATTCATCCATTGAGGGGCATATGGTTTGGTTCCTGACTTCTTGTACTATTTTCTCCTTAGGCTACTTGTTCTTCCCCTCATGGTTATGATGATATTCCATTTCCTTGCTCACACTCTGGACTGGTTTCTAAACTCTCCTTTATTTCGCTTCAGAACTTCCCACATGGTGTTGCTCTGACTTCTTGCACTACTTCCTCCTAAGGCTACTTGTTCCCAGTTACTAATGTCTTTTTATCATTTAGGTCTGGATCCTGGCAGCTCATTCTAGCTAATCTTCCCTCCTTTCTCAGTCTGGTGTAGGTGCCTCTGCTATGAGCTCTGGGGTGTCCTAAATTATTCTGTTTCTGTTCTGTGCTATCTGTTCTCTCGGGCTCTCTGCATAACTCTACCAGTGTCTTCACAAGCACATGTGCAAGTGTCCACACCTGGAAGTGAGCATCTCTTGAGGTGGAAGAGGCAGCATGCTGTAGAGTTGGAAGTGCCCCATTCCTCAGCCCCAACTTCTGTGTGTGTGTGTGTGTGTGTGTGTGTGTGTGTGTCTCATACTAAAAGTCAGTATCGATTCTTCACATGGCAAATGAGTAACTTAAGTGGGTTCACTACCTCCACCTATGTTCTTCTGCAACTGATTATCAATGGCTGAATGTCAGGATGATGCTTTATAAGAGCGGTCTTGTCACCACTCTGCTCAAGGCTCAATGGTGTTTTAGTTTATTAGGAGTAATGCCCTCAGGATACCCTATGCCTCCAGGATCCATCATAGCATACTCATCTCTGCCCTCGCATCCCTTCCATCCCTTTCCCCTCACATTCACAGGCTTTGTCCTATTTTCATAAACCCTTCTTCCCTGATAGACACTCTCCCCAATCCAGTAGTCACATGACTCATGCCCCTCTTTTTCATATCTATGATGTGCCTCTCTCAAGAAGCACTACTGATATCTGGCACCAGTGTCTCATGTACCTAATCCTAGCTAATCCTAGGGAGAAAAGCTCCAGAGAGAAGAGTATCATCTCCAATTAGCCAACCAAATGCTGGAAGTGAACATGTTTCTCAAATGCTATACTATCAGCCTTGAGTAAAAAACCTAATGGACAGCACATGTCCTAGTTTTCAAGCCCCCAGCACTAGCAATAAAATAAAATTAAAATAGAAAGCCAGGTACCAGTGGCTCATGTCTGAAATCCTAGCTACTCAGGAGATATCTGAGGATCATGATTTGGAGGTATCTGAGACAGGAAAAAAAGTCCATGAAATAATTATCTTCAATCACCCTCCAAAAAGGCAGAGCAGATCCTCTAAGGAGGATCCATCTCTAAGGCAGAGTACAAGGAGAAAGTTGAGGAAGAGAAGTAAATGCAGCTGGGCACCAGTTGCTCATGCCTTAAATCCTTGTCCCTCAGGAAGCTAAGATTTGAGGTTGACAGTTTGAAGACAGACTGGGCAAGAAAGCCCATGAAACTCTTATCTCCAATTGACCATAAAAAGCTAAAACTCTGCTGTAGCTCAAGTGGTAGAGCTGCAACCTTAAGGAGTGAAGGCTAAGGGACAGCACCTAAGCATGAGTTCAAGCTCCAATATCAGCATGAAAGAAAAAGAAAGTAAAGGACAGGAAAAAAAAAACTGTTAAGAATACCATTATGTGGTCAGCTCTGTGCACACATCATCCACTGACCCAAGGTAGCAGAGGTGGCTTCAGGTTCTCTGTGAGAAAGAGAAAGATGAGCTGGGCACTGGTGTCTCACCCCTGTAATACTAGGAACTCAGGAGGCTGAGATCTGAGGATCACGGTTCAAAGCCAGCCTGTGCAATAAAGTCCATGAGACTCTACAATTAACCACCAGAAAATCAGAAGTGGGGCTTTGGCTCAAGTGGTAGAGTGCTTGCCTTGAGCTGAAGAGCTGAGGAACAACGCCCAGGCCCAGAGTTCAAGCTCCACACCAACTCCCCCAATGACAAAACAACAAGAACACCAACTAAAGAAGCAGATAAGGCCCCTACCACTCTCTGAGACTATTTCAGGGCTATGCAATGATCTGTTGCTTGTGGAAAGCTTGAAAGAACTGTTGGCATTACAGTGATCTCACAAAACACTCTGGGGATAACAATGCAGTCTCTTGTAGAGACCAGAAAAACACATCATTCACAGAGAATAAATGTGCTGGCCTGGTGCTGGAGTGGGCAAGGTTGGAAAGGGTAAGCAGTCCTTCCATCAGCATTAGTCATTACAGAGTAATAATCAGCACCTCTGTCACACACAATGCCATTTCACAAGGAAGCAAAAGATTTTACACTTTCACTTTCATTTTAAACATGACATTCCTGGATCTGAACCCAAAATAACATGCTGGGATTCTATAGACAAATACACACACACACACACACACACACACACACACACACACACACACACACGTATTCAAAAATTACACATTAGGAACTCAAGTTCTTGACCACTTCTAAATTGATGAAGCCAACAAAAGTGACAACCGAAAAACAAAGCTCTCTGCCTCCAGCCCCAAACTGAGCAACCCAAACTGCAAAAGTCCTGGTGTCACCACCAAACATAGCATGTGTGCAGTCTGCATGCCTACCCTCTTACACAACTCCACAGCAAGAGGTGTCAGATTTACAAAGTCAAATTATTTTATTTTATTGTCAGTTGTGGGGGCTGAACTCTGGGCCTGGGTGGTGTCCCTCAGTTCTTCAGCTCGAGGCCAGTCCCCTACCACTTGAGTCACAGTGCCACTTTTGGCTTTTTTCTGCTTATGTGGTGCTGAGCAATCGAACTCAGAGGCTCATACATGAAAGGCAAGCACCCTACCACTGAGCCAACTTCCCAGCCCAAGTCAAGTTATTTTTAAGGTGATATGTCAGCTCTTTTCTTTCAAAAGCTTTCAGTAAATAAACATTCTGGGAATTTTATCAGTTAGCTATATTTTCTAGTAAGATGTGTGTATATAAACACATATGTATATATTTTCATATGTGTTTATGTTTACACATATGCATATATTTACACAAGAACAATTGCCTATAGTTATGTACATATATGAAAAAATAACTGCATATATACAAGCATGTAAACTTACATATAGGTGAGTTTATATATGCGTATATAAATAGACACACATATGAAGAGAGAATAATATACATACCAAGTGAATATTTTTCTATTTTCATCATTTATAATTGATTATTGCGGTATATATACACATCTATTAATTATTATTATTACTCTTTTTTTGGGGGGGATGGTCATGGTGCCTGAACTCTGGGCCTGGGTGGTGTTCCTCAGCTCTTCAGCTCAAGGCTAGTGCTCTACCATTTGAGCCACAGCGCCACTTCCAGCTTTTTTTTTGTTTTTGCTTATGTGGTGCTGGGGAATCGAACCCAGGGCCTCAGGCATGCAAGGCAAGCTCTCTATCACTGAGCCACCTTCCCAGCCCTTATTATTACTCTTTTAGGGAGGTGGTCATGGAGCCTGAACTCTGGGCCTGGGCACTGTCCCTCAGCTCACTGGAGCCACAGTGCCACTTCCAGCTTTTTCTGCTTATTTGGTGCTGAGGAATCCAACCCAGGGCCTCATGCATGCAAGGCAAGCAATCTACCACTGAGCTACCTTCCCAGCCCCTTATTACTCATTTTGCTCAACTTTCTTTTTCTTTTTCCTTTTCATTGCCAGTCCTGGGCAGTGTCTCTGAGACTCTGTTCCCAAGGCTAGGGCTCTACCACTTGTGCCACAGCACTACTTCCAGCTTTTTCTGAATAGTTTATTGCAGATGAGAGTCTTGTGGAATTTTTTGCCTGGATTGGCTTCAAACTGTAATCCTCAGATCTCAGACTCCTGAGTATTTAGGATTATAGGCATGAGACACTGGCACTTGTCTCTTTTGTTTTTGAATTTTGTGCCAGTATTGGGGCTTGAACTCAGAGCCTCATTCTCTCCCTTGGCTTTTTTGCTCAAAGCTGACTCTTACCATTTTACCACCTGGACCATGGCTTCTGAAGAGATTTTGCTTGTAAATTGGAGATAAGGCTCTCACAAACTTTCCTACACAGACTGGCTTTGAACTGCAATTCTCAGATCAATTGTAGCCTTCTGAGTAGTTGGATTACAGGTGTGAGCCACCAGCATCCAGTTTTAGAATTTTGTAAGTATCAATGTTTTCTAGTCATGGGTGCTAGAAAACACTTGCAATCCAAGCTACTCAGGAGGGTGAGATCTGTGGATGTGATTTAAAGCCAGCCTGGGTAGGGAAGTCTGTGAGACTCTTACCACCAATTAACCACCAGACAACCAAAAGTGGCACTGTGGCTCAAAGTGAGAGAGTGCTATCATTGAGCCAAAGAGTTCAGGGAAAGCACCCAAGCTGATTTCAAGCCTCATGACCAACAACAACAACAACACAACAAAAATGTCTAGCTGAAGATTTTGCTCCATGGTAGACACTGATAAATGATGAATCAAATAAATGATGAATCATATAATAGAGCTGGCAGGTGGGTGTATATAGATGGCAGTTTTTATGTTGCTTTATTGGCCTCTCTCTATGGGAAAAGGTTGATGAAGAGATGACCAGTGCAGTTTTCAGCACAGGGCTTCTTGTTGTGGGCAAGGAGGAGGAGGCCTGACTTCGGCCTTCCCAAACAATGACCCTTACTAAGCCTTTATTATGGCTTCCACTTCCTTCTCACTGTCTCCACCTACCTGCTCTGCCTTTAAAACCCATGCCTATGAAAAACTCCTTTTTTTGCTAAAGCAATTTAGACTTGAGTTTCTGTTGCTTGCCACCAATTCAGACCAAGTTACAGATAAACCTACTTTGAAAAGTGTCAGGAGAAGACTCCTATCCAACAGATTCCTAACTTAAAATCTAAGTGTCACTTTCACTGAATTAGTGACTCTAACTACAAAGAATAGAGACTTGGTGATGGAATAATTTCGAGGCAATTTAAAACAACAACAACAAAAACAACTATATCATCTATCTATCTATCTATCTATCTATCTATCTATCTATCTATCTATCTATCTATCTATCTATCTACACATATATATGCTCAGAAGTCATCAGTTGCAGCCAGGCACTGGTGACTCATGCTGTAATCGTAGCTGCTCAGAAGACTGAGATCTGAGGATCATGGTTCAAAGCCAGCCTGGAAAGGGAAGTCTATGAGACTTCTATCTCCAATTAACCACCAGCAAGCTGTTAAGTTGAGTTGTAGCTTAAATGGTAGACCTCCACGCTCAAGATAAAAGCTGAGAAGTGGTGTCCAGGCTCTGAGTTCAAGCCTTAGTTCTAGCATCAAAAAAAATAAAAAAAGGAAGTTAGGAGCTGGAGGTTAAAAAAAATGGAGCTTGGGCAAGAAGTAAATGTGTTCTGAGAAAGCTCTCTTAAGAGAGTAACACATCCTTAAATCTAAAACAATTTTTGGTCATGGGCTGCTTTTTTACACTGAGTGCCCAAGGTCTAATTATGGAGGATTAAGCTTCCAATTTAAAGCAGTGCATTCCACTTTGTGAAAGAAACTGCTGGTTTCTGAAAGACTCACAATGAATAACGCCACGGTGAAATTTTCTTTGTAAGGAAATGCCTGACTCCATAGGGTCCATGGAATAAAATTAATTTCCACAATTGCTACAAGCACTTAACAGACACACCTTTCAAGAGGAAAGTTTAGCAATTATGAAGGGAGTGCCACTTTTATATATTGAGTCTGCAGGTCTGCAAATTTCATGTTGGAAATGTTGACATAATTTTGCACAGATTATAGTTATGTGGCCTATTTTGTTTACAGGTTTCTGGCATAAGAAATTTTAAAAATAGTTTTACATATGACTTCCAAAATAAAATGTGGATTCAAGTATGGTTTTGAGATGGGTCCTCTGTGCAGATTTCTGAAAACAAGATGGTAAATAAACAACTGAACAATTACTTGGTAACTGAGTCAGAACTGAGAACAGGAATGCCTCATCTGAATTCAATGAGGAAGTGCATCATGGTTGATTATTAATATCTGTCATGTCATAGAAATTAGAATGCAACTTAGTTCTTGCTATCCTATGTCATCCACAACTAATAAAGGCTTGCAGGTTCCATTTCTGCACTTGCACAATCACTCTTACATATTCTCAAATAATTACATTGACATTTGGCCATTATTGTAGAAATAAAAAGCAATGACTTGGCATACTTTGAAAAATAATGCTTACTTTCTGATGGCTGTTTTGATTGATACCTAAGCTGCCAGTGACTTTTCCAAGGAAACTGCTATTTACCTCAATCTAATATAGGTCAATGTGGTGGGTGATGACTTATGACTTTTATTCTTAGGGAGATAGATTTTGTGTTCACGTGCCAGTACTAGGGCTTGAGCTAAGGGCCTGGGTGCTGTCCATTAGCTTTTGGTTTAAGGCCAGCACTTTACCATTTGAGCCACAGCTCACTTCCTGCTTTTTACTGGTTAAAGGGAATAAGAGTCTCATAGACTTTCCGGCTCTCGTTGCCTTCCAGCTACAGTTCTTTGATCTCAGCCTCTTGATTACTTAAGATCACAGGTGGAATTAGTCATTAGTGAAGCATTATTGAAGCACTTTTTTCTGAGAAAAACTGTTATATAGACTTTAAACTTCTTAGACATTCCACGTTCTCCCAACCCTTGGCTCTGCACTCAGGTACTAATGATTTGAGCTTCAGTGTCTTCATCTATATTCTGAAGAGACCTGGTAGCTCTGATAACACTCCATTGGAATAATGTATGTTAAAAAATGCGTTGGAAATTGAGAAGTACTATAAATATGAAAAACTTCTGAATGACTTGCTGAATAAAGTTAAGAGATCACTCAATTACAGAGTCCCAAAGCAACATCTATTTCACTTATAATTAAGTGAACTCAATTGTGCCATAGAAAGATGAAAATTCAGCCAGGCTCCGATGGCTCATGCCTGTAATCCTAGCTACTCAGGAGGCTGAGATCTGAAGATCATGGTTCAAAGCCAGCTCGGGGAGGAAAGTCCATAAGATTCTTATCTACAATAAAGCACTAGAAAACCGGAAGTGGTGCTGTGGCTCAAGTGGTACAGTGTTCGCCTTAAGCTGAAGAACACAGTGACAGTGCCCAACCCCAGAGTTCAAGCCCCATGACTGAACAAAAAAAAAAAAAAAAAGGAAACATGAGAACTCAGGTCAGCTTTACACCTTGGACATGCATAATGCCTTCAGCTTGACTATATGTATGGGCTTATCGAACCACTGTATGGGCCTCTGAGAGCACTATTCCTGAAACTTTTTATACTCTTTCTTTTATAAAAATGTTCTTAGCTGAGCATCAGTAGCCCATGGTTATCTCAATAGATGCAGAAAAGCAGTTGACAAGATCCAACACCCCTTTATGATGAGGGTTTTGGAAAAACTAAGAATCCAGGCAACATTCCTCATACAATAAAGGCTGTATATGACAAACCTACAGCCAGCATTATACTTAATTGTGAAAAACTAAAGCCATTTACTCTTAACGCAGGAATGATACAAGGATGTCTACTTTCTCCACTTCTCGTCAATTTAGTATTAAAATGCCTACCTACAGCAATAAGACAAGATGAAGACATAAGAGGGATCTAAATAGGAAAAGATGAAGTAAAACTCATCCACTTTGCAGATGACATGATCTTGTATTTAAAGAATGCCATGGACTCCACTATCAAATTACTCAAGCTGATTCAAAACTTTGGCAAAGTAGCAGGGTATAAAATTAACCCTCAAAAATCAATGGCTTTTCTGCATGCCAACAATGAGAAAAGCATGGGTGAAATCAGGAAAGCAACTCCATTTGTAATAACCCCACAAAAAATACCTAGGAATTAACTTAACCAAAGAAGTGAAGGACTTCTATGATGAAAACTTTAAAAACCTGAAAAAGGAAATCAAAAGAGAATTTAAAATGTGAAAAACCTCCCATGCTCCTGGATTGGAAGGATCAACATCATCATCGTGAAAATGGCAATACTTCCAAGGCTATTTTCAAATTCAATATGATACCTATCAATATTCCAACCTCATTCTTCAAAGAAATAGAAGAGGCAATCCAACAATTCATATGGAACAATGAAAGACCCCGAATAGTCAAAATGATCCTTAACAGAAAGAACAATGGTGGAGGAATATCAATACCAAATTTCATTCTCTACTACAAAGCCATAGTAATCAAAACAGCTTGGTACTGGCACAATAACAGACGGCAGGCCAAATGGAATAGAATTGAAAACCCAGAAATGCACCTACAGACCTATAGCCTTCTAATCTTCCATAAGGGAACTAAATAAATAGAATAAAGACAGCCTCTTCAGTAAATGGTGCTGGCAAAATTGGTTACTCACTTATGGAAAACTAAAACTAGCTCCTTATATATCACCCTGCTCTACAATCAACTCCAAATGGATCAAAGACCTCAAAGTCAAAGCAGACACTCCTAAAACATTACAGGTTGGAATAGGAGAAACCCTAGGTCTCCTTAGCACAGGCCAAAATTTTCTTAGTAGACACCCAGAAATACAACAAATTAAAGAAATGTTGGACAAATGGGATTGCATGAAATGCCAGAGCTTCTGCATGGCAAAGGACATAGCTAGTAAGATCAATAGAAAGCACACAGATTTGGAGAAGATCTTCACTAGCCATACAACAGACAAGGTTTCATATCTAAAATATACCTGGAACTCAAAAAATTAAATCTCCCAACAACAAATCCTTAAAGAACGACTGCACAATATATAAATGGGCTAAAGACTTACAGAGAAACTTCTCTGAAGAGGAAAGAAGGATGGCCAATAGACACATGAAGAAATGTTCAACCTCCCTAGCCATAAAAGAAATGCAAATCAAAACAACATTGAGATACAACCTCACTCCAGTTAGAATGGCTAAAATCAAGAACTCTAATAAAAACAGATGCTGGAGGGGATGTAGACAGAAGGGAACCTTACTGCATTGGTGGGAGTGTAAACTTGTTCAACCACTTTGGAAAGCAGTATGGAGGTTCCTCAAAAGGCACCACATAGAGCTTCCCTATGACCCAGCAATCCCACTTTTGGGCATTTACCCAAATGTTCACAAACAAGACCAAGCTAAAGCTACCAGCACGACTATGTTTATTGCAGCATTATTTACTATAGCTAAGATATGGAGCCAACCCAGATGCCCCTCAGTAGATGAATGGACAAGAAAATGTGGTATATATACACAATGGAATTCTATGCCTCTATCAGAAAGAATGACATTGCCCCATTTGTTAGGAAATGGAAAGGCTTGGAAAAAATTATATTAAGTGAAGTAAGCCGGGCCCAAGGAAGCATATGTCCCATAGTTTCCTTTATTTGCAATATCTAGTATATGTCTGAGTCAAGCAGAAAAGGTCAGATAAGTTGATGTTAGGGAAATGAATCTTAAGATATGTATTCACATGTTTTTTTTTCTTTCATTCGATTGTTTCTAACACATTTATAAGATTATTTCTTTGTAGCTTTGTATGTCCCTTCCCCACAGTATAACCCCTGCTTTCACTCTATTTGATGTCGGTATAATTTAAATAGGGATACAGGCGGACCCATTGCAACAATGAGATGTACAAGTCATTATGTCGAAAACAAACTTTACAACTTTGGTGGGGGGGGAGGGGAGGATTGGGGGGAGGATGGGAAGGGATGGGAAGGGGGAAAAAAAGAACTAACCAGCACTATGGTTTGGTTGTGTGCTCACTGTGTGGAGGGGGTGGCCTGGCCTTGTGCTCACACTCACTGCCTCTCCAGCGCGGGTGAAGCCTGGATTCTACTCCAACAAAGTGAGAAGGAACCTAGGAAGGAGACAGTACACATCCTGACAGCTTCCTAAGCCAACCCACCCCCTGATGGGCCAGGTCAGTGATGAGAAGGAACGACTGTCCACTGCCTAGCAAGGCAGTGGAAGTGGCTCTTCCCCGATCTCAGCGCCATGGCCAGCATATCATGGGTAGCTAAACCCAAAGGTGAAAAATTCCCCTCATTTGCAGGGAGTAGTTTTTGAGACAAGGAAAGATGGCCAGATGCAAAGTAATGAAGAAAAGATTTCTGCATTTCAATAACTCCCTTTCCTTCTTCTCCTGCCCCTCCCCGAAAGGACTGAAACCTTTCCAACTGGAATGGGGACCTGTCTCTACTCTGAGCCAAGGCAGAATTAAATAAGCCATTGTGCCATGTGCTCATGGGTAATTAGGCATGCAATTAGACATTTCCTGTCTGGGCTGGTGTTGAACCATAGTCTTCAGATCTCAGCCTCTCTGAGTGGTTAGGATAACAGGCAGGAGCCAACATACCCAGCAGAAATATGTTATTTAAAACACTGTGGACAGCCGTTCCTTCTCATCACTGACCTGGCCCATCAGGGGCTGGGCCTCTGATTGCAGCCAGTGATCCCTGATTCAAGCTGTAGCCTAAAGTCTAACCTGAACTGAAGACTTACAGACACTCCCTCACTTACCAAAGCTACTTACCACTGTCCTCTCAGGTGATTCTCATATATAGTAAAGTTAGAGACCTCCTGCCTTGAATAGCAAATGGATGGATGTGGTATTGATTGTGAAAACTGCTCTGAAAACCTTACAGCCCCTATGTTCTCAGTTTTAGCTACACAGTCAAGTTACCTACTGGGGAGATTTTAAAAGCTTCCCACTGCCAAGACCCTATCCCAGGCTGTGTCATCAGAAGCCCTTGGGCTAGGCCGAAGGTAGCTATGTTATTTGAGGGCTGTCTGGTGGATTCCAGCATTTGGCCAGGTTGGGGAGGTTTGGTTTTATACTTGGGTATAATGTGGTTGCAGAAATTGTGTGTGTGTGTGTGTGTGTGTGTGTGTGTGTGTGTGTGTGTGTGTGTGTGTGTGTGTTCTGTTTGTCTGTGTCTCTGTGTTGGTCCCGGGTGCTATCACTGAGCCTCTTTGAGCTCAAGGCCAATGCTCTACCACTTGAGCCATAGTGCCACTTCTGGTTTTTGAGTGGTTAATTGGAGATAAGAGTCTTACAGGGAATTTTCTGTCCAGGCTGACTTTCAGACTTCAGTCTCCTGAGTAGCTACAGGCAGGAGCCAGTGGTGCTGGCTGGCTGTAGAATTTTAGGAAGGAGGTAAGTAGCTTTGGTAAGAACTAATAGTTCTTTGTGTTCCTTGCAGGTCAGTCTACTGCAAATATTTTTTTCTCCTTGTTGAACTAAGGGCAATCTCTGTTCCTTTGCCTCTTGTTGTTGTGGTTGTTGTTGTTGTTGTGTGTGTTGATCCCAGTGCTTGAACTCAGGGCCTGGGAGCTGTCCCTTTTGCTCAAGGCTAACACTCTACTTCTTGAGCTCCACTTCAGGGGGGTTTTGTTTTGTTTTGTTGTGGGATGGGTTTTTATTTTGGCAGTGAACTATAGATAAATGTTTCATGGACTTTTCTAACTTTGAACTCGTATCTTCAGATCTCAGCCTCTTGATTAACAAGGATTATAGATGTGAATCATTGGTGCCTGGGTCTATAAAAACATAGACGATCCTCAATGGATAATGTGATTTTCTTGTCAGCCAGAGAATTCTCCTGTTCTATCAAGGTGGGCCTCTGATTGCAGCCAGTGATCCCTGATTCAAGCTGTAGCCTAAAGTCTAACCTGAACTGAAGACTTACAGACTCTCCCTCACTCCGACCCAGGCTCACTGAGGCCTCTGTCAACTGGAGGGAACTTTCTGGAACTTTCTAGAACATTCTGACATCATCGAGTCTGTGTGACCTGAAGCAAGCAATCTTGAAGCTCCCTTTTCTTTGAGATATGGAGAGCTCTAAACCAGACCAAGGCAGTTTGCTAAGAATGGACTTGCTTTTCAATACTGTAGTCTACAACCAGGCCCCAAATGAACATCCAGCAAATACTTGATGAAAGAACTAATTGAACAATGCAAATATGAATATCATGCCATCATTTCCCCTGGTTCATCTTTTCCCTAAATGATTTACACATTAAATCTTGTGTTCCAAGATTTGCTTGCAGTGAAAATTTTTGGATAATCTTATCCATTTCCAGCTTTAGTCAATGATGGAGATACTTGACATTTATTTTCCATAGCCGGGTTTTTTGTTTGTTTTCTGTTTTGTTTGTTTTTGTTTGTTTTTTGTTTGTTTGAACTCAGAGCATAGGCACTGTTCCTAAGCTTTTTTGCTCAAGACTAGTGCTCTACCACTTGAGCCACATCTCCACTTCTATCTTTTTGCTGATTAATTGGAGGTAAGATTCTCACAGACTTTCCCTCCCAGGCTGACTTTGATGAACCATGCTCCTCAGATTTAAGCCTCCTGAGTCACCAGCACCCAGCTTATACCTTCATTTTCTCTCACAAACATGTGCAGGACTATGATTAGCATAAGCAGGACAGTGGAGGAGCAATCCATTTTCAGTGGACCAAACGTGTCACCTCTGTGAACAGACAAACATGGGATTGTGCCTGGGATATCAAATAGGAGAGAGATGTTGTTCACACTGTCTAATTTCTCTCAAATTCACTTCTCTCAAAAGTCAGCTAGTAACAAAGGAGGCTTCTGAGGTGTGAATGGTTAGTGAGTAGAAAGTAGGGCTGGACTCATTATTTGCTATGAGCTTGATGCAAAGCATCTGGAAACTGTAAAGCAATAATAATAATAATTATAACGATAATAATAATAATGATAATAATTCAATATTTTTGTGTTTAATTCTAGGTTTTATCCCAAAGGAAACTCCTGCAAAGTCCCAGAAGGTACTAGAAGGGAGGCAGGGACTTTTCCTGCCAGCTGTGGTATGCACCCAGGGGCTCTGCTGGCATCTCCTTGTCCATATAGACACTAGCTTGCTGTTGGCTGGCAGTGTGGCAGAGAGCCAATCGCTGCACTTACATAGAATCTTCTTTAAAAATTGACAGAGCAATGAAATTACCACCTGGCTAGATTTCTCTTTCCAAATACAAGACTGACTTTTAAGTACATTATACTGGTGTAATTGAAAATCAGAAGCATGGGAAAAGAGGTGCTCTAATTTCTTCTTGACTGTTGGGTGGGGCCTAGATGATCTACTGACAGAGCAGGGAGGCATGGGAGAAAGAAGGATGCTGGGGAGAATGGAAGGCCAACAACAAATCGGTATACCACATCCTTAAATGGAGCAGAATTCCTAGAAGAATAGTAGTTTACCACTCTGGAAATCTAAAGTCTGTGGGTTTTCTCCAGTGATGTGCATAGTACAATGTGGGTTTCAATTAATTCTGCTATTCCTGTTTCTGTCCCTGTGATAAGAAATTTTCTTTCTCTCCTTCCTTCTTTCCTTCTTTCCTTGCTTCCTTCATTCCTTGCTTCCTTCCTTCTTTCTTTCCTTCCTTCCTTCTTTTCTTTTCTTTTCTTTTTTTCCCCCATCCCAGGGCTTGATCTTTGGGCCTGAGTGCTGTCCCTGAGTTTTTGTGCTCAAGGTTAGCACTCCACCATTTAAGCCAGAGCTCACTTCCAGCTTTCACTGTGATTAATTGGAGATAAGAGTCTCAGAGCTTAGATTATAAAAAAGAACACAGTAAAAGACAGATTGCCCATGCAAGCCAATCCAAGATGGTACCCAATATTAGCACTTGTTCTTTGTTCATTTAACAGTGTCCTGTGGCAAACCTGGCAGCAGGGGGTGCTGTGCCCCTATGATTGGTCTCTCCCTGTTTTAGGGCCTGATGTGAGGATGGACAGAAGAGATCAATCATAGTGATAGATGGTTGGTGATTCTAAGTGGTTCTGAAAGAATGTTAATTTTAGGTGCTGGATCTTGGTAAATGGAGTATTACAGAATATGATCAAGTGACAATTGAGGGCTTTTGTGATATCATGTTCGAGATTTCCTCTGCCTGGGGTTTGCAGTGTAGAATTTTCTCTTGAGAGATTTCTTTAGTCTGATATCATTCCTGCAGATACCAACCAATGCTGCTTCAGATGAGTTTGGACTTCCTTGTCATGTCTATCTTGAGTTGAAGAGTATCAACCTTGGTGCCCTGGTTTAATGAGTCAGATGACACTGGAATTCAAATGTGTGTGTTTTGATCAGGGAGCACATTATACCCATACAGTAACCATGACAGGATATAGCACTTCACTGCCAAATGCCTGTGCTTTAGAATAACCATCCAGGCACAGATGAAGAATCTCCTCCTTACTGTCGGGGATTGAGGCTGGCATTCCAACCCCTCTAAGAAACTCCGAACCTGTCTTCTTCACATTAGGAAAAAAGCACTGGGGACAAATGCTGGCTTTGGTCCTTGCTCTGAGAAGTTCTGACAGGAGTGACTATGTGTCTTAATTTATTCCTCTGTAAATAAGATTCAGAGCTAGGCACTAGTGGCTCATACCTGTCATCCTACTTACTCAAGAGGCTTAGATCTGAGGATGCATGTTCAAAGCCAACCCTGGGCAAGAAAGTCTGCAAGACTCATCTCCAATGAACCACCAGAAAACCAGAAGTGGTGCTGTGGTTCAAAATAGTAGACCACTAGCCTTGAGCAAAAGAGCTCAGGGACAGCACCCAGGCCCTGAGTTCAAGCCCCTGACAAAAATATATTAAATATATAATAATAATTATTATAAATAAATATATAAATAATAAATAAATAAGAACAAAATAAGTAAGGTTCCAGTACAGTAGCATAAGATTTAGGGTTGAAATCTACCTTTAACTTGGATTGGGTAAAACCTGCCTCTTCTTGGAACTCAGCTTCCTAATCAGAGGCAAATGTTGTATGTGTGCCTGTACTGGATCTTGAACTCAGGGCCTGCGCATTGCACTCCACCAATTGAGCCACAGTTCCACTTCCTGTTTCCTGGTGGCTCATTGGGGATAAGAGTCTCATGGACTTTCCTGAACAGGCTGGCTTCAAACTACAGTCCTCAGATCTCAGGGTCTTCATTAGGAATCTGCAGCTAGGATTATCAGTGTGAGCCATCCCGGTGCCTAGCTTTGCCAGGTTCTGAGGTATCTTTTAGACAAATCAGAAGGGCCGTTAGCCACCTCGGATCATCTGAGGTAACAGCAAAAAGCCAGGAGAGCGAGGTGGAGCTACCCAAGTTTGGCAAGGGGGAAACCCCCAAATGGCTTCTTTACTCTGGAAGTTCTCAATATTCCACCATAAATGTTTCATAATTTTCTCATGGATTATTCAGTTGCAACTTAATAACCTTAAATTTTATGAGATTGTAGGGTTTTTTTTTCCTATATGGGAGTAAAACGTTGCCAACCTGGGATCCAGCTGGGAGGAGAAAATGCTGACATTGTCCATTTATTTTCATGATGCAATGGAATCCACAATAAACAACAAATAAAAAAACAAAAAGAAGAGGAGTAAAAATAATCCTGATGTTGCTCTTTCTAAAATATTTCATTTCATAAAACTCTCCCTCTTTGCAGATGACATGATCTTGTATTTAAAGAATCCCATAGACTCCACTCCCAAATTACTCAAGCTGATTCAAAACTTTGGCAAAGTAGCAGGTTATAAAATTAACCCCCCAAAATCAATGGCTTTTCTGTATGCCAACAATGAGAAAAGTGTGGCTGAAATTAGGAAAGCAACTTCATTTGTAATAGCCCCACAAAAAATAAAATACCTAGGAATTAACTAAAGAAGTGAAGGACCTCTATGATGAAAACTTGAAAATCTTAAAAAAGGAAATCAGCACAGAACTTAAAAAATGGCAAAACCTCCCATGCTCCTGGATTGGAAAGATTAACATCGTGAAAATGGCAATACTTCCCAAGGTTATCTACAAATTCAATGCAATACCAATCAAAATTCCAACCTCATTCTTCAAGGAAATAGAAGAGGCAATCCAAAAATTCATATGGAACAATAAAAGACCCCGAATAGCAAAAACGCTCCTCAATGGAAAGAACACTGCTGGAGGAATATCAATACCAAACTTCAAACTCTACTATAAAGCCATAGTAATCAAAACAGCTTGGTATTGGCATAAGAACAGACCTCAGGACCAATGGAATAGAATTGAAAACCCAGAAATGAACCTACAGACCTATAGCCATCTAATCTTCGATAAGGGAGCTAAACCAATAGAATGGAAGAAAGACAACCTCTTCAGTAAATGGTGCTGGCAAAATTGGTTAACTACATGTAGAAAACTAAGGCTAGATCCTTATATATCACCCTGCACCAGAATCAACTCCAAATGGATCAAAGACCTTGAACTCAAAGCAGACACTCTGAAAACATTACAGGATGGAATAGGAGAAACACTAGGTCTTCTTGGCTCAGGCCGAAATTTTCTGAATAGAGACCCGGAAACACAACGAATCAAAGAAAGGTTGGACAAATGGGATTGCATGAAGTTGCAGAGCTTCTGCAGGGCAAATGACATAGCTAGCAAGATCAATAGAAAGCCCATGGATTGGGAGAAGATCTTTACTAGCCATACAACGGACAAGGGTCTCATATCTAAAATATACTTGGAACTCAAAAAATTAAACCACCCAACAACAAATACTCAAAGAAACAACTGCCCAATAAATAAGTGGGCGAAAGACTTAAAGAGAAACTTCTCTGAAGAAGAAAGAAGGATGGCCAAAAACACATGAAGAAAATGTTCAACATCCCTAGCCATAAAAGAAATGCAACTCAAAACAACATTCAGATATCACCTCACTCCAGTTAGAACAGCAAAAAATCAAGAACTCTAACAACAACAGATGCTGGAGGGGATGTGGACAGAAAGGAACCTTACTTCATTGTTGGTGGGAATGTAAACTTGTTCAACCACTTTGGAAAGCAGTATGGATGTTCCTCAAAAGACTTCACATAGAACTCCCCTATGACCCAGCAATCCCACTTTTGGACATTTACCCAAATGTTTACAAACAGGACCACACTAAAGCTACCAGCACAACTATGTTTATTGCAGCATTATTTACCATAGCTAAGATATGGAACCAACCCAGATGCCCCTCAGTAGATGAATGTATCAAGAAAATGTGGTATATATACACAATGGAATTCTATGCCTCCATCAGAAAGAATGACATTGCTCCATTTGTTAGGAAATGGAAAAACTTGGAAAAAATTATATTAAGTGAAGTAAGCCAGGCCCAAAGAAACATAGGTCCCATGGTTTCCCTTATTTGTAATATCTAGTATATGTATGAGTCAAGCGGAAAAGGTCAGATAATGTGATGTCAGGAAAATGAACCCTTAGATGTGTATTTTAAAGTTTTTTTCTTTCATGCATGTGTTTCTAACACATTTATAAGATTATCTCTTTGTTGCTCTGTATGTCCCTCCCCCACATTATAACCCCTGCTTTCACTATATTTGATGTCAGTATAACTTGTGGAGGAGATGGGGAAAAACCAGTTGTTTAAGGATACAGGTGGACCTGTTGCAACAATGAGAAGTACAAGT
>NW_027204157.1:0-38544 GCF_024711535.1 Dipodomys merriami | reverse complement strand
AAACCTAACCTTAACCATGACACTAACCCTAAACCTAAACCTAACCCTAAACCTAACCCTAAACCAAACCCTAATCTTCAGCCTCACCCTCTCCCTACCACAAACCCTAACCCTAACCCTCACCCTAAGCCTAAGCCTAAACTTAACCCTATCCATAACACTCACCCTAACCCTCCAACTAACCCTATATCTAACCCTAAACCTCACCCTCAAGCTAAGTCTAATCCTAACCCTAACCCTCACCCGCACCCTCACCCTCACCTTAATTCTAACCTAACGCTAACAATAAAACTAACGTTATCCCTAACCATCACTCTAACACTATTACTCACCCCCACCCTCACCATCAGCCGAACCCTAAGCCTAAGGCTAACCCTCACCCTAAGCCTTACACTCATCTCACCCTAAACCTAATCCTAAACCTAAGCCTATCCCTAAACCTCAACTTAACCCTCACCCTCACCCTAACCCTAACACTAACCCTAACCCTAACCCTCCCCCTAACCCTCCCCCTAATACTAACTCTTATCCTAAACCTCACGCTCACACTAACCCTAACCCTAACCCTAAACCTCACCCTAAAACTCAACCTAACCCTAAACCTCACCCTCATGCTCAACCTCACCGTAACTCTAACCCTAATCCTAACAATAACATTAACCCTATCCCTACCCCTAACACTAATCATAACCCTCACCCTCAGCCTCACCCTCATCGCAAACTTAACCCTAACCATAACACTAACAATACCCCTAACGCTAACCCTAAACCTAACCATAATCCACACCCCACCCTCACCCTCAGCCTAAGCCTAAGCCTAAGCCTAAGCATAACCCTCAACTTAACCCTAACCATAACCATAACCCTAAACCTAACCCTAACCCTCACCCTAAACCTAATCGTAATCCTCAGCCTCACCCTCAACCTAACCCACAACCTCACCCTAACCCTAAGCCTAACCCTAAACCTAACTCTCACACTCACCCTCACCCTAAACCTAATCCTAAACCTAACCCTATCCCTAAACTTAACCCACAACTACCCTCATCCTAGCCCTCACCCTAACCCTAATCCTAACCCTAAAACTAATCCTAAGCCTCACCCTAACCCTAACCCTAACCTTCACCCTAACCCTAACCCTAAACCTCACCCTCATTCTCTGCCTAAGCCTAAACCTAGCCTAACCCTAACCCTAACGTTAACCCTCATGGTAAAGGTAACCCTAACACTAACCCTAACTGTAACCCTAAATCTCACCCTCATCCTAAACCTAACTCTAACCCTAACCCCAAACCTAAACCTCATCCTAACCTTAACCCTAACCCTCACCCTCACTGTAACTGTAACCCTAACCCTAACCCTAACCCTAACAATAACCCTAACCCTAACCCTAACCCTCAACCTAACCCTAACCTTAAGCGAACCCTAACTCTCACCCTAACCCTAACCCTCACACTAACCCTAAACATCACACTCACCCTCAGCCTAAACCTAAGCCTAACCCTAACCCTAACCCTCACAATCACGCTAACCCTTACCATAATCCTAATCCTAACCCTAAACCTAACCCTCACCCTCTACCTAACCCTCACCCTAACCCTAACTCTAACACTAACCCAAACCCTAACCATCAACCTCAGTCTCAACCTAACCCTAAACCTAACCCTAAACCTCACCCTCACCCTAACCCTAAACCTAACCCTAACCATAAACCTCACCCTAACCCTAAACCTAAACCTCACCCTAGCCCTCACCCTAACCCTAATACTAACACTAACCCTCATCCTAACCCTCACCCTAACACTAACCCTAACCCTCTCCCTTACCCTAACCCTAATCCTAACCCTAACCCTCAACCTAAACCTAACTCTCACCCTCACCCTAACCCTTACCCTAACCCTCACCCTAAACCTAAAATTAACCCGATCCCTAACACTCACCGTAACCCCAACCCTAAACGTCTCCCTAACCCTCTCACTTAGCCTAACCCTCATGTTTACCCTTACCGTCACCCCCACCCTAAACCTCACCCTTACCCTAACATTCAACCTAACACTCACCCTAACCCTAACTCTACTTCTAAACCTCACCCTCACCATAACCCTAACTCTAACACTATCCCTAACACTAATCCACACCCTAAAACTAACCCTAACACTCAAACTAACCCTAACACTCACCCTCACCCTCACCCTCAGCCTAAACCTAAGGCTAACCCTAACCCTCACACTCACCCTAACCCTAACCCTAATCCTAATCCTAACACTTACCCTAACCCTCACCCTCAGCCTCAGCCTCACCCTAACCCTAATTCTAACTCTAAACCTCAACTTCACCCTAACCCTAAAGCTATCCCTAACCATAACCTTAACCCTAACCCTAACCCTCCCACTAACTTTCACCCTCACCCTGACCCTAAGCTTAAACCTAACCCTAACTCTAACCCTCACACTCCCCCTCTCCTTAACCCTAATCCTAATCCTAACCCTAACCCTAAGAGACACCCTCACCCTAAACCTCACCTTAAACCTACCTCTAACACTAACACTAAGCTAAACCCTCACCCTAACACTCACCTTAAACCTATCTGTAACACTAAACCTCCAACTCACACTGACCCTAACCCTAACCCTAAACCTCACCCTAACCCTAACCCTAAAACTCACCTTCAACCTAGCCCTCACCCTAAACCTAATCCAAAACCAAACCTTCATCCTAACACTCACACTAACCCTAAACCTAACCCTCACCCGAACCCTAACCCTCCCGCTCAACCTAACCCTCAGCCTAAACCTAAGCCTAACCCAAAACCTAACCCTAACCCACACACTCACCCTCACCCTAACCCTAATCTTAACCATATCCCTAACACTTAACCTCACCCTAACCCTAAACCTAAAACTAACCCTAACCCTAACCCTCATCCTAAACCTAACCTGAACCCAAACTCTAACCTTAAACCTCACACTCACCCTAACCCTAACTCTAACCCTAACCCTAAACCTAAACCTCCCCTAACCTTAACACTCATCCTCACCCTCACCGTACCCCTAACCCTAAACCTAAAAATAACCCTAAAACTAACCGTAAACCTCACCCTAAACATAACCCTCACCCTAAAACTAACCCTCACGCTAACATTTACCCTCACCCTAACATTAACCCTAAATCTAACACTAACCCTCACAGTAACCCTAATTCTAACCCTAACCCTAAACCTCACCCTAACCCTAACCCTAGCCCTCAGCCTCACCCTAGCCCCCACAATAAACTTAATTCTAACCCTAACCCTCACCATAACCTAACCCTCATCCTCACCCTAAACCTCACACTAACCCTAACCCTAATCCTCAATCTATCCCTCACCCTCACCCTAACCCTCACCCTAACCCTTACCCTAACCATCACCCTAATCCTAACCCTCACACTTAGGGGAACACTCACCCACAGCCTAACCCTCACCTTTACTCCTACAGTCACACTCATCCTAACACTCACCCTAACCCTAACCCTCATCCAAACACTCACCTTAAACCTAACCCTATCCATCACCCTAACCCTAACACTCACCCTCACCCTCACCCTCAGCCTAAACCTAAGCCTAATCCTAACCCTAACCCTAACACTCACCCTCACTCAAGCCCTCAGGCTAAACCTAATCCTAACCCTACCCTCATCATAACCCTCACCCTAACCCTAATCCTAACCATCACCCAAAACATATTCCTCACCCCCACGATCACTGTCAGCCAAAACCTAAGCCTATAACTAACCCTAGACATAACCCTCACCCTCAGCCTCACCCTCACTGCAAACGTAACCCAAACCATAACACTAACAATAACCCTAATTTAAACCCTAACCCTAAACCTAATCCTCACCCCCACCCTCACACTCAGCCTAACCCTAAGCCTAACCCTCGGACGAACCCTAATCCTCACTGTAACCCTAAAACTATCCCTAACCCTAAACCTAACCCTAAACCTAAGCCTAGTCCTCAGCCTCATCCTCACCCTAATCCAAAACCTAACCCTAACCCTCAACCTAACCCTAACCCTAACCCTAACTCTCACACTCAACCTCCCCCTAACCATAATCCTAAACCTAACCCTATCCCTAACCCTAACCCTTACCCTAACCCTCACCCTAGCCCTCACCCTAACCCTAAATCTAAACCTTAACCTCAACTTAACCCTAACCCTAACCCTATCCCTAACCCTCACACACATGCTCATTCTAACCCTAAGCTTAAGCTTAAGCCTAACACTAACCCTAAACCTAACCCTTACCCTAATCCTAACCCTAACCCTCAACCTAACCCTAACACAAACCCTAACTCTAACCCTAAACCTCACCCTCACCCTAACCCTAACCCTAAACCTAATCCTAAACCTAAACCTCATCCTAACCCCAACCCTTACCCTCACCGTAACCCTGAACCTAACCCTAACCCTAACCCTAACCCTAACCTTCAACCTAACACTAACCCTAACCCTAACACTAACCCTCACACTAACCCTAACCATCACCCTAACCCTAAACCTCACCCTAACACTAACCCTAACCCTCACCCTCATCCTAGACTTCACCCTAACCCTAACTCTCATCCTCACCCTAAAACTCACACTAACCCTAACACTAATCCTCAATCCAACCCTCACCTTCACCCTAACCCTAACCCTAACCCTCACCCTAACCCAAACCCTCACCCTTACAATAACCCTCGCCCTCAGCATAACCCTCATTTTTGGCTTACCATCATCCCCACCCTAACACTCACCCTAATCATAACCCTCACCCAAACCCACCTCCCTAACCCTAACTCTACCCCTAAACCTCACCCTAACCCTAAGCCTAACTCTAACCCTAACCCAAACACTAAACCTCACCCTAACCCTAACCCTCAACCTAATACTATCCCTAACCATCACACTCACTGAAACACTAACCCTAATCCTAATCCTAACCCTAAACCTAACCCGCAGCCTCAGCTTAACCCTCACCCTAACCCTAAACCTAACACTCACCCTAACCCTAATCCTCACCCTCAGCCTCAGGCTAACCCTAACTCTGACCCTAAAACTCACCCTCACCCTAACAGTAACCCTAACCGTAAACCTCAACCTAACCCTAAGCCTAAAACTCACCCTCACCCTAGCCCTTACCCTAACCCTAATCCTAAACCTAACCCACATTCTAATCCTCCCACTAACCCTAACCCTAACCCTCACCCTAATCCTAAAACTCAACCTCACCCTCACCCTCAGCCTAAACCTAAGCCTAACACTAGACCTAAAGCTAACACACAAACTCAGCCTCAACCTAATCCTAATTCTATCCCAAACCCTAACCCTAACCCTAAACCTCCCCCTAACTATCACCCTAACCCTAAACCTAACCCTCACCCTAACCCTCACCCTAACCCTCACCCTCACCCTAACCCTAATCCTAAACCTAACTCTATTCCTATCCCTAGCACTCATCCTAAACCTCACCATAGCTCTCACCCTTACCCTATTGCTAACATTAAACCTCATCATAAACCTCACACTAACCCTAACCCTAAACCTCACCCTCACCCTCATCCTCAGCTTAACCTTAAGCCTAAGCCTAACCCTAAACCTAACCCTAACCCTAACCCTCACCGAAACCCTAACCCTAACCCTAACACTAACACTAACCCTAAACCTAAACCTAACCCTAAACGTAACCCTAAACTTAACCCCAAACCTCAGCCTCACTCTCACCCTAACCCAAACCCTAACCATAACCGTCAAACTAACTCTAAGCTTAACCCTAACCCTAACCCTAACCTTCATGTTAACCCTCACTCTAAACCTAACCTTAACACTAACCCGAACTCTAACCCCAAATCTCACCCACATCCTAAACCTAACTCTAAACATAACCTAAACCTAAACCTCATCCTAACCCTAACCCTAACCCTCACCCTCACTGTAACTGTAACCCTAACCCTAACCCTAACCCTAAAAATAACCCTAAACCTAATCCTAACCCGCACCCTAGCTCTAAACTTAACTGAACCCTAACTCTCACCCTAACACTAACCTTAACCCTCAACTTTACCCTAACCCTGACCCGTACCCTCACCCTCAGCCTAAACCTAAGCCTAAACCAAAACCTAACCTTAACACGCACAGTCACCCTAACCCTTACCCTAATCCTATTCCTAACTCTAAGCCTAACCCTCATCCTCAACCTAACCCTCACCCTAACACTAACTCTAACACTAACCCTAACCCTAACCCTCAACCTCAGTCTCAACCTAACCCTAAATCTAACCCTAATCCTTTCCCTCACCCTAACCCCAAACCTAACCCTAACCCTAAGCCTCACCCTAAACCTAATCCTAAACCTCACCCTCAGCTTAGCACTCACCCTAACCCTAATCCTAACCATAACCCTCATCCTAACCCTCACCGTAACCCTCACCCGCACCCTCACCCTCACCTTAACTCTAACACTAACCCTAACAATAAAACTAATCTTAACCCTAACCATCACCCTAACCCTATTCCTCACCCCCACCCTCACCCTAAGCCTATACCTAAGCCTAAGCCTAACCCTGACCCTAAGCCTTACACTCACACTCACCCTAAACCTAATCCTAAACCTAACCCTATCCCTAAACCTCAAACTAACCCTCACCCTCACCCTAACCCTAACCCTAACCCTAACCCTAAACCTCACCCAAACCCTCCCCCTAACCCTAACTCTAACCCTAAACCTCAACCTAAACCTAACCCTCACCCTCACGCTCAACCTCACCGTAACTCTAACCCTAAGCCTAAAAATAACACTAAACCTAACCCGAACCATCACCCTAACCCTAATCCTCACCCCACCTTCACCCTCGGCCTAACCCTAAGCGTAAGCCTAACACTCACCCTAACCCTCACACTCACCCTCAAACTGACCCTCATCCTAAAGGTAACCCAATCCCTCAACCTCAACATAACCTTCACCCTCACACTAACCCAAACACTAACCTAAACTCTAAACCTCACCCTAACCCTCCCACTAACAATAACTCTAACCCTAAACCTCACACTCACCCTAACCCTCACCCTCACCCTCAAACTCACCGTAACTTTAACCCTAACCCTAACAATAACACTAGCCCTAACCCTAACCCTAACGATAACCCTCAACTTCAGCCTCACCCGCACGGCAAACTTAAACCTAATTATAACTCTAACAATAAACCTAACCCTAAGCCTAACCCTAACCCTAACTCTAATCCTCACCCCAACCCTCAGCCTCAGCCTAACCCTAAGCCTAACCATAACCATAACCCTAAACCTCACCGTAACCCTAACCCTAACACTAACCCTAACCATAAACCTAAACCTAACGCTAAACCTAACCCCAATCCTCAGCCTCACCCTCACCCTAACCCAAAACCTAACCCTAATCCTCACCCTAACTCTAAGACTAAACCTACCACTAACCCTAACTCTCACCCTCACCCTCACCCTAACCCTAATCCTAAACCTAACTCTATTCCTATCCATAGCCATCACCCTAGCCCTCACCATAGCCCTCACCTTTACCCTAATCCTAACACTAAACTTCAACCTAAACCTCACCGTAACCCTAACCCTAAACCTCACCCTCACCCTCACCCTCAGCCTAACCCTAAGCCTAAGCCTAAGCCTAAACCTAACCCTAACCTTAACCCTCACCGTAACCCTAACCCTAACACTAACACTAACCCTAAACCTAAACTTAACCCTAAACCTAACACTAAACTTAACCCTAATCCTTAGCCTCACCCACACCCTAACCCAAACCATAACCCTAACCCTCCCCCTAACTCTAAGCCTAAACCTAACCCTAACCCTAACTCTCACACTCACCCTCACCCGAACCCTAATCCTAAACCTAACCCTATCCCTATCCCTAGCCCTCACCCTAACCTTCAAACTAGCCCTCACCCTTAGCCTAATCCTAATCCTAAAACTCATCAATGACCTCACCCTGAACCTAACCCTAACCCTCACCCTAACCCTAACCCTAAACCTCACCCTCATGCTCAGCCTAAGCCTAAGCCTAAGCCTAACCCTAACATTAACCCTCACCCTTAACCTAACCCTAACACTAACCCTAACTCTAACCCTAAATCTCACCCTCATCCTAAACCTAACTCTAAACATAACCTAAACCTAAACCTCATCCTAAGCCTAAACCTAACCCTCACCCTCACTGTAACTGTAACCCTAAACCTAACCCTAATCCTAACAATAACCCTAACCCTAACCCTAACCCTCACCCTAATTCTAAACTTAACTGAACCCTAATTCTCACCCTAAACCTAACCCTAACCCTCACCCTTACCCAAACCCTCACCCTTACCCTCACCCTCAGCCTAAACCAAGCCTAACCCTAACCCTAACACTAACCCTCACAGCCACCCTAACCTTTACCCTAATCCTAATCCTAACTCGAAGCCTATTCCTCACCCTCAACCTAACCCTCACCCTAACCCTAACTCTAACACTAAACCTAACCCTAACCCTAAACCTCACCCTCACCCTAACCCTAACCCCAAACTGCACACTAATACTAATCCTAAACCTCACCCTCAGCCTAGCCCTCACCCTAACCGTAATCCTAACGCTAACCCTCATCCTAACCCTTACCCTAACCCTCACCCGCAACCTCACCATCAACTTAACACTAACACTAACCCTAACAATAAAACTAACCTAAACCCTAAACATCACCCTAACCCTATTCCTCACCCCCACCCTCACCCTCAGCATAACCCTAAGCGTAAGCCTAACCCTCACCCTAAGCCTTACATTCACCCTAACACTAAATCTAACCCTAAACCTAACCCTATTGCTAAATCTCAACCTAACCCTCACCCTCACCCTAACCCTCACACTAACCCTAACCCGAAACCTCAACCTAACCCTCCCCCTAACACTAACTCTAAGCCTAAACCTCACCCTCACCTTAACACTAACCCTAACCCTAACCCTATAATTCACCCTAAAACTCAACCTATCCCTAACCCTCACCCTGACGCTCAAACTCATCGTAACTCTAACCCTAACACTAACAATAATACTAACCCTAACCCTACCCCTTACACTAATTATAACCCTCACCCTCAGCCTCACCCTCAACGCAAACTAAACCCTAACCATAACACTAACAATACCCCTAACCATAACCCTAACCCTAACCCTAATACACACCCTCAACCTCACGCTCAGCCTAAGCCTAAGCTTAAGCCTAACCCTCAACTTAACCCTTACCCTGACCTTAACCCTAATCCTAACCCTAACCCTAAACCTAACCGTCAGCCTCACCCTCAACCTAACCCAAAACGTCACCCTAACCCTAAGCCTAAGCCTAACCCTAACCCTCACACTCACCCTCATCCTAAACCTAATCCTAAATCTAACCCTACCCCTAAACGTAACCCACACCCTAACCCTCACACTAGCCCTCACCCTAACCTTAATCCTAACACTAAAACTCATCATAAGCTTCACCCTAACCCTAACCCTAACACTCACCCTAACCCTAACCATAAACCTCACCCCCATTCTCTGCCTAAGTCTAGAGCCTAAGCCTAACCCTAACCCAAAGGTTAACCCTCACCCTAAACCTAACCCTAACACTAACCCTAACTCTAACCCTAAATCTCATCCTCATCCTAAACCTAACTCTAACCCTAACCCAAAACCTAAACCTCATCCTAACCTTAACCCTAACCCTCACCCTCAATACAATTGTAACCCTAACCCCAACCCTAACCCTAACAATAAACCTAACCCTCACCCTAACCCTAACCCTAACCCTAACCCTAACCCTAACCCTAACCTCACTCTAAACCTAATCCTAAACCTCACCCTCAGCTTAGCACTCACCCTAACCCTAATCCTAACCATAACCCTCATCCTAACCCTCACCGTAACCCTCACCCGCACCCTCACCCTCACCTTAACTCTAACACTAACCCTAACAATAAAACTAATCTTAAGCCTAATCATCACCCTAACCCTATTCCTCACCCCGACCCTCACCCTAAGCCTAACCCTAAGCCTAAGCCTAACCCTCACCCTAAGTCTTACACTCACTCTCACCCTAAACCTAATCCTAAACCTAACACTATCCCTAAACCTCAACCTAACCCTCACCCTCAACTTAACCCTAACACTAACCCTAACCCTATATCTCCCCCTAACCTTCCCCCTAAACCTAACTCTAACCCTAAACCTCAACCTAACCCTAACCCTCACCCTCACGCTCAACCTCACCGGAACTCTCACCCTGACCCTAAGAATAACACTAACCCTAATCCTAACCCTAACGATAACACGCACCGTCAATCTCACCCTCACCGCAAACTAAAACCTAAACATAACCCTAACAAGAAGCCTAGCCCTAACCCTAACCCTAACCCTAACTCTAATCTTCAGCCCCAAAGTCACCCTGAGCCTAACCCTAAGCCTAAGCCTAACCCTAACCCTAATCTCACCTTAACCCTAACCCTAACACTAACCCTAACACTAACCCTAAACCTAACCCTAAACCTAACCCTAATCCTCAGCCTCACCCTCACCCTAACCCAAACCCTATCCCTAACCTTCACCCTAACTCTAAGCCTAAACCTAACCCTAACCCTAACTCTCACACTCACCCTCACCCTAACCCTAATCCTAAACCTAACCCTATCCCTATCCCTAGCCCTCACCCTAACCCTCACCATAGCCCTCACCCATACCCTAATCCTAACACTAAACCTTATCCTAAACCTCACCCTAACCCTAACCCTAACCCTCACCCTCACCCTCATCCTCAGCCTAACACTAAGCCTAACCGTAAATGTAACCCTAACCCTAACCCTCACCGTAGCCCTAACCATAACCCTAACACTAACCCTAAACCTAAACCTAACCCTAAACCTAAGCCTAAATCTTTGCCTCACCCTCACCCTAACCCAAACCCTAACCCTAACCCTCACCCTACCCCTAAACTTAACCGAACCCTAACTCTCACCCTAACCCTAACCCTAAACCTCACTCTTAACCTAAGCCTCAACCTCACCCTCACCCTCAGCCTAAACCTAAGCCTAACCCTAACCCTAACCCTCACACTCAGCAAAACCCTTACTCTAATCCTAATCCTAACCCTAAGCCTAACCCGAACCCTCAACCTAACTCTCACCCTAACCCTAACTCTAACACTAACCCTAATCCTAACCCTCAACCTCAGTCTCAACCTAACCCTAAATCTAACCCTAAACCTCACCCTCACCCTCACCCTCACCCTAACCCTAATGCTAAACCTCACCCTAACCCTAATCCTAAACATCACCCTCAGCCTAGCCCTCACCCTAACCCTAATCGTAACCCTAACCCTCATCCTAACCCTCACCCTAACACTAACCCTAACCCTCACCCTCACCCTAACCCTAATCATATCCCTAACCCTCAACCTAACCCTAACTCTCACCCTAACCTTAACCCTCACCCTAACCCTCACCCTAACCCTAAACTTAACCTGAACCCAAACTCTCACCATAAACCTAACCCTAACCCTCACCCTAACCCTCACTTTTACCTTAACCCTCAAACTTAGCCTAACGCTGAAGTTTACTCTTACCATCACCCCCACCTTAACACTGACCCTAACACTAACACTCAACCTAAACCTTACCCTAGCCCTAACTCTACACCTAAACCTCACCCTCACCCTACCCCTAACTCTAACACTAACACTAAACCACACCCTAACCCTAACCCTAACATTCAAACTAACCTTAACACTCACCCTCACCCTCACCCTCAGCCTAAACCTAAGGCTAACACTAAACTTCACACTCACCCTAACCCTAATCCTAAGTCTAATCCTAACCCTAACCCTAACACTCACCCTCTCCCTCAGCCTCATGCTAACCCTAATTCTAACCTTAAACCTTACCCTCAACCTAACCATAATGCTAAGCCTAACCCCCAACCTAACCCTAACCCTAACCCTCACCCGCACCCTCACCCTCACTTTAACTCTAACCCTAACCCTAAAAATAACACTAACCCTAATCCAAACCATCACCCTAACCCTAATCCTCACCCCACCGTCACACTGGGCCTAACCCTAAGCGTATGGCTAACCCTCACCCTAACAATCACACTCACCCTCAAACTGACCCTCATTCTAAAGGTAACCCTATCCTTCAACCTCAACATAACCTTCACCCTCACACTAACATAAACACTAACCTTAACTCTAAACCTTACCCTAACCCTCCCCCTTACAATAACTTTAACCCTAAACCACACACTCACCCTAACCCTAACCCTAACCCTAAACCTCACCCTAACACTAACCCTTACTTACCCTCACCCTCAAACTCACCGTAACTTTAACCCTAACCCTAACAATAACACTAACTCTAACCCTAACCCTAACGATAGATATCTCTCACCCTCAGCCTCACCCTCACCGCAAACTTAAACCTAAATATAACTCTAACAATAAACCTAACCCTAAGCCTAACACTAAACCTAACTCTAATCATCACCCCAATCCATACCCTCAGCCTAACCCTAAGCCTAACCCTAACCCTAACCTTAACCCTCACCGTAAACCTAAGCCTAAACCTAACCCTAACCCTAACCTTAACCCTCACCGTAACCCTAACCCTAACCCTAAAACTAACCCTAAACCTAAACTTAACCATAAACCTAACTCTAAACTTAACCCTAATCCTTAGCCTCACCCTCACCCTAACCCAAACCATAACCCTAACCCTCCCCCTAACTCTAAGCCTAAACCTAACCCTAACCCTAACTCTCACACTCACCCTCACCCGAACCCTAATCCTAAACCTAACCCTATCCCTAGCCCTAGCCCTCACCCTAACCCTCAAACTAGCCCTCACCCTTAGCCTAATCCTAACCCTAAAACTCATCAATGACCTCACCCTAAACCTATCCCTAACCCTCACCCTAACCCTAACCCTAAACCTCACCCTCAAGCTCAGCCTAAGCCTAAGCCTAACCCTAACCCAAACGTTAACCCTCACCCTAAACCTAAACCTAACACTAACCCTAACTTTAACCCTAAATCTCACCCTCATCCTAAACCTAACTCTAAACATAACCTAAACCTAAACCTCATCCTAACCCTAACCCTAACAATAACCCTAACACTGACCCTAACCCTCACCCTAACCCTAAACTTAACCGAACCCTAATTCTCACCCTAAACCTAACCCTAACCCTCACCCTTACCCAAACCCTCACCCTTACCCTCATCCTCAACTTAAACCTAAGCCTAACCCTAACCCTAACACTAACCCTCACAGCCACCCTAACCTTTACCCTAATCCTAATCCTAACTCTAAGCCTAACCCTCACCCTCAACATAACCCTCACTCTAACCCTAACTCTAACACTAACCCTAACCCTAACCCTCAACCTCAGTCTCACCCTAACCCTAAATCTAACTGTAAACCTCACCCTCACCCTAACCCTAACCCAAAACCGCACACTAATCCTAATCCTAAACCTCACCCTCAGCCTAGCCCTCACCCTAACCCTAATCCTAACCCTAACCCTCATCCTAACCCTCACCCTAACCCTCACCCGCACCCTCAACCTCACCTTAACTGTAACACTAACCCTAACAATAAAACTAACCTTAACCCTAAACATCACCCTAACCCTATTCCTCACCTCCACCCTCACCCTCAGCATAACCCTAAGCATAAGCCTAACCCTCACACTAAGCCTTACATTCACCCTAACACTAAACCTAACCCTAAACCTAACCCTATTGCTAAATCTCAACCTAACCCTCACCCTCACCCTAACCCTCACACTAACCCTAACCCTAAACCTCAACCTAACCCTCCCCGTAACCCTAACTCTAACCCTAAACCTCACCCTCACCTTAACACTAACCCTAACCCTAACCCTATACCTCACCCTAAAACTCAACCTAACCGTAACCCTCACCCTGACGCTCAAACTCACCGTAACTCTAACCCTAACACTAACAATAACACTAACCCTAACACTAACACTAACACTAATTATAACCCTCACCCTCAGCCTCACCCACAAGGCAAAATAAACCCTAATCATAACACTAACAATACTCCTAACCATAACCCTAACCCTAAAACAAATCCACACCCCCACCCCCACCCTCACTCTCAGCCTAAGCCTAAGCCATTACTTAACCCTAACCCTAAACCTAAACCTAACCCTAACCCTAACCCTAACCCTAAACCTAACCCTAACCGTAACCCTAATCCTCAGCCTCACCCTCAATCTAACCCAAAACCTCACCCTTACCCTAAGCCTAACCCTAACCCTAACCCTAACCCTCACACTCACCATCACCCTAACCCTAATCCTAAATCTAACCCTACCCTTTAACGTAACCCACACCCTAACCCTCACCCTAACCCTCACCCTAACCCTAATCCTAACCCTAAAACTCATCATAAGCCTCACCCTAACAATAACCCTAACACTCACCCTAACCCTAACCCTAAACCTCACCCTCATTCTCTGCCTAAGTCTAAGCCTAAGCCTAACTCTAACCCAAACGTTAACCCTCACCCTAAACCTAACCCTAACACTAGCCCTAACTCTAACCCTAAATCTCAACCTCATCCTAAACCTAACTCTAACCCTAAACCAAAACCTAAACCTCATCCTAACCTTAACCCTAACCCTCACACTCACTACAACTATAACCCTAAACCTAACAATAACCCTAACCCTCACCCTAACCCTAACCCTAACACTAACACTAAAACTCACCCTAACCCTAATCCTAAACCTCACCCTCAGCCTAGCCCTCACCCTAACCTTAATCCTATCCCTAACCATCATCCTAAAACTCACCCTAAAACTAACCCTAACGCTCACCCTCACCCTAAACCTAATCCTAACCCTAACCCTCAACCTAACGCTAACTCTCACCCTAACCATAAACCTAACCCTCACTGTAACCCTAACCCTAACCCTAACCCTAAACCTAAACCTAGTCCTCAGCCTCACCCTCACCCTAAACCAAAACCTAACCCTAACTCTACGCCTAACCCTAACCCTAACCCTAATGCTCACACTCAACCTCACCCTAACTCTAATTCTAAACCTAACCCTATCCCTAACACTAACCCTCACCCTAACCCTAAACCTAAACCAAAACCTCAAACTAACCCTAACCCTAATCCTAACCCTCACACTCATGCTCAGTCTAAGCCTTAGCTTAAGCCTAAGCCTAACCCTAACCCTATCCCTTACCCTAATCCTAACAATAACCGAACCCTAACCCTAACACTAACCCTAACTCTAACCCTAAACCTCACCCTCATGCTAACCCTAACCCTAACCTAATGCTAAACCTGAACCTCATCCTAACCCCAACCCAAACCCACCTGCTTAGCCTCACCGTAACCCTAACCCTAACCCTACCACTAAACCTAACCCTAACCCTAACCCTAACCCTCAACCTAACACTAACCCTAACCCTAACACTAAACCTCACACTAACCCTAACCCTCACCCTCACCCTAGCCCCCACCCTAACCCTAACTCTCATCCTCACCCTAAACCTCACACTAATCCTCAATCTAACCCTCACCTTCACCCTAAACCTAACCCTTACCCTCACCCTAATCCTAACCCTCACCCTAACCGTAACCCTCACCCTCAGCATAACCCTAAAATTTATCCTTACCATCACCCCCAACCTAACCGTCACCCTAATCATAACCCTCACCCAAACCGTCCTCCCTAACCCTAACTCTACCCCTAAACCTTACCCTAATCCTAAGCCTAACTCTAACCCTAAACCAAACACTAAACCTCACCCTAACCCTAATCTTCACACTCACCTTCAGCTTAACCGTATTCCTAGCCCTAACCATAACTCTCACGCTAACCCTAACACTCAACCTAACACTATCCCTAACCCTCACACTCACTGAAACCCTAACCCTAATCCTAATCCTAACCCTAACCCTAACCCTCACCCTCATCTTAACCCTCACCCTACCCCAAACCCTAACACTCACCTTAACCCTAATCCTCACCCTCAGCCTCACGTTAACCGTAACTCTAACCCTAAACCTCACCCTCACCCTAACCCTAACCCTAACCCTAAACCTCAACCTAACCCTAACCCTAAAACTCACCCTCAACCTAGCCCTTACCCTAACCCTTATCCTAACCCTAACCCTCATCCTAAACCTCCCCCTAACCCTAACTCTAACATTAAACCTCACCCTCACACTAACCCTAACCCTAACCCTAACCCTTAACCTCACACTAAACCGCACCCTAACCAAAACCCTCAGCCTCAACCTCAACATAACTCTAACCCTAAACCAAACAATAACACTAACCCTAACCCTAACCCTGACCCTAACCCTAACACTAACAATAACCCTCAGCCTAACCCTAACCATCACCTTAACACTTACCTTCACACTAACACTAACTCTAACCCTTACACTAACCCTCAAACTAACCCTAAACATCACCCAACCCTCACCCTCACTCTAACCCTATCCCTAACCCTCACCCTCACGCTAGCCCTCACCTTAACACTAACCCTCATCCTCACCCTAACACTCACCCTCACCCTCACCCTCAGGCTAACTCTAACCCTAATCCTAATCCTAAACCTATCCCTAAACTTCACTCAGATCCTAACCCTAACCCTCATCCTAACACTAACCCTAAACCTCACCCTCACCCTCAACCTCACCCTAACCCTAACTCTAAACCTAAACCTCACTGTCACCCTAATCCTAACACTAATCCTAAACATAAACCTCACCCTAAACCTAATCTTAAACCTCACCCTCACCCTAGCCCTTACCCTAACCCTAATCCTAACCCTAACCCTCATCCTAACCCTCCCACTACCCCTAACCCTAACCCTCACCCTAAACCTAACCCTCAACCTGACCCTCACCCTCACCCTAAACCTAAACCTAACCCTAGACCTAACGCTAACACACACACCCTCAACCTAATCCTAATCCTATCCCTAACCCTAACCCTAAACATAACCCTCCCCCTAACTATCACCCTAACCCTCATCTTAACCCTAACTTTAACCCTAAACCTCACCCTCACCCAAACCCTAACTCTAACCCTAACCCCAAACAAACCTCAACCTAACCCTAACCCTAATCCTCACCCTCACAGTAACTGTAACACTAAACCTAACCAACACAATAACCCTAACACTAATCCTAAACCTCACCCTTACCATAATCCTCACCCTAACCCATACCCTCAACCTAAAACGGAACCTCATCCTAACACTAACCCTAACCCTAACACTAACCCTCACACTAACCCTAACCCTAAACCACAACCTAACTCTCACCCTCACCCTAACCCTAACCCTAACCCTAAACCCAAACCTAACCCTAACCTTAACCCTCCCCCACACCCTCCCCCTCACTTTAACTCTAAACCTAACCCTAAAAATAACACTAACCCTACCCCGAACCATCACCCTAACCCTAATCCTCACCCCATCCTCACCCTCAGCCTAACCCTAAGGGTAAGCCTAACCCTCACCCTAAGCCGCACACTCACCCTCAACCTGACCCTAATCCTAAACGTAACCCTAACCCTCAACCTCAACCTAACCTTCAAACCCACACTAACCCAAACACTAACCTTAACTCTAAACCTCAACGTAACCCTATCTGTAACCCTAAACCTCACACTCACCCTAACCCTAACCCTAAACCTCACCCTAACCCTAACCCTCACCCTCACCCTCAACCTCACCATAACTCTAAACCTAACCCTAACAATAACACTAATCCTAACCCTAACCCTAAAGATAAACCTCACCCTCAGTCTCACCCACACCACAAACTTAAACCTAAACATAACCCTAACAATAACCCTAAACCTAAGCCTATCCCTAACCCTAACTCTAATCCTCACCCCCCCACCCTCACCCTCACCGTAACCCTAAGCCTAACACTAACCCTAACCCTAGCACTAACCCTAAACCTAAACCTAACCGTAAACCTAACCCTAATCCTCAGCCTCACCCTCACACCCTAACCCAAACCCTAACGCTAACCCTCACCCTAACTCTAACCCTAAACCTAACCCTAACCCTCACTCTCACACTCACCCTCATCCTAACCCTAATCCTAAACCTAAACCTATTCCTACCCCTAGCCCTCACCCTAACCCTCACCATAGCCCTCACCCTTACCCTAATCCTAACACTAAACTTCATCCTAAACTTCACCCTAAACCTAACCCTAACCCTCACCCTCACACTCACCCTCAGCCTAACCCTAAGCATAAACCTTACCTTAACCCTAACCCTAACCTTAACCCTCACCCTAACCCTAACCCTAAGCCTAAGCCTAACCGTGACACTAACCCTAAACCTAAACCTAACCCTAAACCTAACCCTAAACTTAACCCTAATCCTCAGCCTCACACTCACCCTAACCCAAACCATAACCCTAACCCTCACCCTAACTCTAAGCCTAAACCTAACCATAACCAGAACTCTCACACTCACCCTCACCCTAACCCTAATCCTAAACCTAACCATATCCCTAGCCCTAGCCCTCACCCTAACCCTCACCCTAGCTCTCACCCTTAACCTAATCCTAACCCTAATCCTCATAAATATCCTCACCCTCACCCTTACCCTAAACCTCACCCTAACCCGAAGCCTAAAACTCACCCTCATATTCAGCCTAAGCCTAACCCTAAGATTAACCCTAACTCTAATGTTAACCCTCACCCTAAACCTAACCCTTACACTAACCCTAACTCTAACTCTAAATCTCACCCTCATCCTAAACCTAACTCTAAACATAACCAAAACCTAAACCTCATCCTAATCCTAACCCTAACAATAACCCTAACACTAACCCTCACCCTTACCCAAAACCGCACCCTTACCCTCACCCTCAGCCTAAACCTAAGCCTAACCCTAACCCTAACACTCACATACACCCTAACCCTTACCCTAATCCTAATCCTAACTCTAAGCCTAACCTCACCCTCAACCTAGCCCTCACCCTAACCCTAATTCTAACCCTTACCCTCACCTAACCCTAACCCTCATCCTCACCCTAAACAACAACACTAACCCTAACCCTACTCCTCAATCTAACCCTCAGCCTCACCTTAATCCCTAACCCTCACCCTTACCCTAACCCTCACCCTAACCCTAACCCTATCCCTAATCCTCACCCCCACTCTCACCCTCAGCCTAACCCTAAGCCCAATCCTAACACTAACCCTAACTCTAACCCTAAACATCACCCTCATCCTAACCTTGTCTCCAACCCTAACTCTAAACCTCACCCAAACCCTAACCCTAACCCTCACCCACAACCTCACCCTCACCGTATCTCTAACCCTAACCCTAACAATAACACTAACCCTAAACCTAACCATCACCCTAACCCTAATCCTCAACCCCACCCTCACCCTCAGTCTAACCCTAACCCTAACACTAACACTAACCCTAATCCTCACCCTACCCCTCACCCTAAACCAAACCCTAACCCTAAACCTAACCCTAACACTAAGCCTAACCCTAACTCTAACCCTAAAACTCACACTGACCCTCAACCTAACCCTAATCCTAAACCTAACCCTATCCCTAACCCTAAGGCTCACACTAACCCTAACCCTCACCCTCAACCTCAGCCTCAGCCTAACCCGACGCATAAATCTAAACCTAACCCTAACCCACACACTGACCCTCACACTAACCCCAATCCTAACCCTAACCCTCATCCTAACCCTCAACCTTACCCTAAACCTAACCCTCACCTAATCCTCACCCTCACATTCAACCTCAGCCTCAGCCTAACCCTAAGCCTAACTCTAAACCTAACCCTAACCCAAACACTCAACCTCACCCTAACCCTAATCCTAAACCTAACCCTCCCTCTAACCCTAACGCTCACACTAACCCTCACCCTAACCCTAACCTAACACGAACCCTAACCCTAATTGTCACACTAACCCTCACGCTAAGCCTAACTCTAACCCAAAACTTCACCCTCACCCTAACTCTACCCCTAATACTAAACCTAAACCTCACCCTAACTCTAACCCTAACACTCACCCTCACCCTCACCCTCAATGTAACCCTAAACCTAACAATAACAATATCCCTAAACTTAACCCTAACCGTCACCCTAACTATAATGCTCACCCTAACCCTAACCCTCACCCTAACACTTACCCTCACCCTAACACTAACCCTAACCATAACACTAACCCTCACACTAACCCTAACCGTCACCCTAACCCTAAAACTCACTCTAACCCCAACCTAACCCTAACCCTCACCCTCACCCTAGCCCTCATCCTAACCCTAATTATAACCGTAACCCTCACCCTAACCTTAACCCTCATCATCACCCTAAACCTCACACTAACCCTAACCCTAGTCCCCAATCTAACCCTCACCCTCACCCCAACCCCTCACCCTCAACCTTACCTTAACCCTCACCCTAACCCTAACCCTCACCCTTATCTTTACCCTGACCCTCAGCGTAATCCTCAACATTACCCTTACCATCACCCTCACCTTAACCCTCACCCTATCCCTAAAACTCATGCTAACCTTCAACCTAACCGTACCCCTAACCTCACCCTAACCCTAACCTCACCCTCAACCTCACCCTCAGCCTAACCATAAGCCTAAGCCTAACACTAACCCTAACCCTCACCCTCAACCTAGCCCTCACCCTAAACCTAACCCTCACCCTAACCCTCCCCCTAACCCTAACTCTAACCGTAAATCTCACCCTAACCCTCTCCGTAACCATAATTCTAACCCTAAACCTCACACTCGCCCTACCCCTAACCCTAAATATAACCCTAAACCTCAGCCTAACCCTATCCCTACACCTCACCCTCACCATAAACTTTACCCTAAAGCTAACCCTAAACCTCACCCTCAATGTAGCCCTCAACGTAACCCTAAACCTAACCGTAACCGTCACCCTAAACATAACCCTCACTGTAACCCAAACACTCACACTAAACCTAACCCGCAGCCTCAACCTCACCCTCAGCCTAACCCTAAGCCTAACACTAAACCTAACATTAACCCACACACTAACCCTAACCGTAACCCTAATCCTAATCCTAACCATAACCATAACCCTCACCCTAACCCTATCACGCACCCTAACCCTAACCCTAACACTAACCAGATCCTTAACCCTCACTCTAACCCTAAATCTAACACTCAACCTCACCCTCACCCTAACCCTAACACTAAACCTCACCCTAACCCTAACCCTAAACCTCACCCTCACCCTAGCCATCACCTAACCCTCATCCTAACCCTCACCCTAACCGAAATCCTTACCCTCACCCTAACCCTAACCCTCACCCTCAACCTCACTGTCAGCCAAAAACTAAGCCTAACCCTAAACCTAATCCTAACCCACACACTCACCCTAACCCTAACCTAATATTAACCCTAACCCTAACCCTCACCCTCACCCTCAACATAACCCTAAACCTAAAATTAACACAAACCCTAACCCTAACCCTAACCCTCACCCTAACTATAACCCTCACCCTAACCCTAATCCTCAACCTAACACTTACCCTCACCCTAACACTAACACTAACACTAACCCTAATACTAACCCTCACACTAACCCTAACACTCACCCTAAGCCTCACCCTCACCCTAACGCTAACACTAACCCTAACCCTCACCCTGATCCTAGCCCTCACCGTAACCCTAATTCTAACCCTTACCCTCACCTAACCCTAACCCTCATCCTCACCCTAAACCACACACTAACCCTAACCCTAATCCTCAATCTAACCCTCACCCTCACCATAACCCCTAACCCTCACCCTTATCTTAACCCTCACCCTCAGCCTAACCCTCAACTTCAACCTTACCATCACCCTCACCCTAACCCTCACCCTATCCCTAAACATCCTAAACTTCAAGCTAACCATAACCCCAACCATCACCCTAACCCTAATCCTAACACTAACCCTAAACTTAACCCTGACCCTAATCCTCCCCCTAACCCTAACACTAAACTTAACCCTACCACTAACACTCACAATAGCCCTAACCCTCATCCTAAGCCTAAACCTCACCCTAACAATAAACCTAACCCTCACCCTCACACTAGCCTTCACCTTAACCCTAATCCTAACCCTAACCCTCATCCTAACCCTCACCCTCATCCTAACCCTAACCATCACCCAAAGTCTAAGCCTCACCCTCACCCTCACCCTTAGCCTAAGCCTAAACCTAACCCTAACACTCACAAATACCCTCAACCTAACACTAATCCTAAACCTAACCCTAACCCTAACCCTAAACCTCAACTAAACCTTCACCCTAACCCTAACTTTCACACTAACCCTAACCCTAACTCTGACCCTAACCCTCCCCCTAACCCTAACACTAAACCTAACCCTACACTAACACTCACACTAACCCTAACCCTCAACCTAACCCTAAACCTCACCCTAATCCTAAGCCTAACACTGACCCTCACCATAATCATAAACCTAAGCCTAAGCCTAACCCTAACCCTAACGTTCACATTCACCCTCACCCTAACCCTAATCCTAACCCTAAACTTATCCCTAAACCTCAACCTAAACCTCACCCTCACCCTAAGACTAACAATAACCCTAAACCTAAACCTCACCCTAACCCTCCCACTAACCCTCACTCTAACCCTAAACCTCACACCCAACCTAACCCTAACCCTCAACCTCACCCTAAACCTCACCCTAAACCTAACCTTCACCCTCACCCTCACCCTCACCATAACTCTAACCCTAACCCTAAAAATAACACTAACACTAACCCTAATACTAAACCTAAAGCTAATCATAAACCTCACCCTCAGCCTCACCGTCACTGCAAACTAAACCTAACCATAACACTAACAATAACCCTAACCCTAAGCCTAACCCGAACTCTAACACTAACCCTAAAGCTAACCCTAATCCTCACCCCCACACTCAACCTCAGCCTAACGGTAAGCGTAACTCTAAAACTAACCCGAATTTTAACCCTAAACCTCACCCTCACCTTAACCCTATCTCTAACACTAACCCTAAACCTCACCTAACCCTAACCCTAAAACTCACCCGCACCCTCACCCTCACCCTCACCTTAACGCTAACCCTAACCCTAACAATAACACTAACCCTAACCCTAACCATCACCCTAACCCAAATCCTCACCCCACCCTCACCCTTAGCCTAACCCTAACCCTAACACTAACACTAACTCTAATTCTTACCCTCAACCTCACTCTAAATCAAACCCTAACCATAACCCTAACCCTAATCCTAACCCTAACACTAAGCCTAACCCTCACACTCACCCAAAACCTAACCCTAATCTTAAACCTAACCCTATCCCTAACCCTAAACCTCACACTAACCATCACCCCAGCGCTCAACCTAACACTAATCGTAACACTAACCCTCATCCTAACCCTCAATCTAACCCTAACTCTAACCCTCACCCTAACCATAACCCTCACCCTCAACCTCACCCTCAGCCTAACCCTAAGCCTAACATTAAACTTAAGCCTAACCCACACACTCAACCTCACCCTAACCCTAATACTACCCCTAATTATCACTCTAAACCTAACCCTCACCCTAACCCTAACCTAACACTTACCCTAACCCTAACCCTCACACTAACACTCAACCGAAGCCTAATTCTAACCCTAAACCTCACCCTCACCCTAACCCTAACTCTAACACTAATCCTAACCCTAAATCTCACCCTAATCCTAACCCTAAACCTAACCCTCACCGTCACCCTCACCCTCAACCTAACTCTAAACCTAACAATAACAATAACCCTAACCCTAACCCTCACCCTAACTATAACCCTCAACCTAACCCTAACCCTCACCATAACCCCTAACCCACACCCTTACCCTAAGCCTCACCCTAAAACTAACCCTCACCCTTATCTTAATTCTCACAGTCAGCCTAACCTTCAACTTTACCCTTACCATCACCCTCACTCTAACCCTCACCCTATCCCTAAACCTCATGCTAATCTTCAACTTAACCGTAACCCTAACCATTACCCTTACCTTAACCCCTACCCTCAACATCACTCTCATCCTAAACCTAAACCTAACCCTAACCCTAACCCTCACCCTCACCCTAGCCCTCACCCTAACCCTAATCCTCACCCTAACCCTCATCCTAACCCTCACCTTAATCCTCACCCTAATCGTCACTCGAACACTAATCCTTACCCCCACCCTCATCCTCAGCCTAACCCTAAGCCGAAGCCTAAGCCTAACCCTAACACTCACACTCACCCTCAACCTAACCCTACTCCTAAACCTAACCCTAACCCAAACCCTAACAGTCACCCTAACCCTCCCGCTAACCCTCACTCTAACCCTAAACCTACCCTCACCAAAACCCTAATCCTCACCCTAACCCTAAAGCTCACCCTAACCCTAACCCTAAAGCTCACCCTCACCCTCACCATAACTCTAAACCTAACCTTAACAAAAACACTAATCCTAACCCTAAACCTAACCCTAACCCTAATCCTAAACCTAACCCTCACCCTCAGCCTCACCATCACTGCAAAGGTAATCTTAACCATAACACTAACAATAACCCTAACCATAATCCAAACACTCACCCTCACCCTAATCCTAATCCTAAACCTAAAACTCACCCTAACCCTAACCCTCACCCTCACCTTAATCTAACCCAAATTCTAACCCTCACCCTAACCCTAATCCTCACTCTCACCGTAACCATAACCCTCACACCTACCTTCACCCTTAACCTAACCCTGAGTCTAAGCCTAAACCTAACTCTCACACTTATCCTCAACCAAAACCTAATCCTAACCCTAAACCTATCCCTAAACCTCAACCTAACCCTCACCCTCACCTTAAGACTAACTCTAACCTTAACCCTATCTCTCACCCTAACCCTCCCCATAAACATAATTCTAACTCTAAACCTCACGCTCAACCGAACACTAACCCTAAACCTCACCGTAAACCTCACCCTAGCCCTCACCCTCACCCTCACCCTCACTGTAAATCTAACCCTAGCGCTAAAAATAATACTAACCTTAACCCTAACCCTAAACCTAACCCTAACTATAAACGTCACCCTCAGCCTCACCCTCACTGCAAACTTAACTGTAACCATAACACTAACAATAACCCTAACCCTAACCCTCATCCTCACCCTATACCTCACCCTAACATTAATACTCATTCTTACACGCACCCTCACCCTACCTCTAACCCTAACCCTCACCCTCACCTTAACCCTAACCCTCACATTTACCATAATCCTCACTCTCAGCCAAACCCTCAACTTTACCCTTACTGTCACCCTCACCCTAACCCTCACACTAACTCTCACCCTCATGCTAACCCTCTCCCTGACCGTAACCCTAAGCATGACCCTAAACCTAACCCTCAACCACACCCTAACTTTAACACTAACCCTCACCCTAACCTTCACCCTAACCCTAACACTAATCCTAACCCTCACACTCGCCCTCACCCTAAACCTAACCCACACCCTCAACCTAACCCTAAGGCTAACCCTTACCCTAACCTCACACTCAACCTCACCCTAACCCTAATCCTAATCCTAAACATAACCATAACCCTCACCCTAACCCTAACACTCATCCTAACCCTAACACTAACCCTAACCCTAACACTCAACCTAACGCCAACCCTCACCCTTATCTTAATTCTCACCCTCAGGCTAACACTCAATTTTACCCTAACCATCACCCTCACGCTAACCCTCACCCTATCCCTAAACTTCATGCTAACCTTCAACCTAACCGTATCCCTAAACATCACCCTAAACTTAACACTCACCCTCAATCTAACCCTCAGCGTAACCCTAAGCCTAAGCCTAACCCTAACCCTCACCCTCCCCCTAGCTTTAACCCTAACCCTAATCCTAACACTAACCCTCATCCTAACAATCACCCTAATCCTAAACCTAACAATCAACCGAACCCTAATCCTCACCCCCAACCTCATCCTCAGCCTAACCCTAAACCTAAGAATAAGCCTAACCCTAACCCTCACACTCACCCTCACCCTAACCCTATTCCTAAACTTAACCCTAACCCTAACCCTAACCCTCACCCTAGCCCTCTGCCTAAACCTAACTCTAACCCTAAACCTCACCCTCACCCTAACCCTAATCCTCACCCTAACCCTAAACCACACCCTAACCCTAACGCTAACCCTCACCCTCACCCTAACACTAACCATAAGTCTAACCCTAACCTTAACAAAAACACTAATCCTAACCCTAAACCTAGCCCTATCCCTAATCCTAACCCTAACCCTCCCACTAACCCTCACTCTAACCATAAACCTCACCCTCAACCTAATCCTAACCCTAAACGTCACCCTAAACCTCAACCTAACCCTAACCCTCACTCTCACCCTCACCCTCACCATAACTCTAACCCTAACCCTAAACCTAACACTAACACTAACAATAACCCTAACCCAAAACCTAACCCTAACCATAAACCTCACCCTCAGCCTCACCCTCACTGCAAACTTAACCCTAAACATAACACTAACAATAACCCTAACCCTAACCATAAACCTGACTCTAACCCTAACCTTAACGATATCCCTAATACTCACCCCCACTCTCACCCTCAGCCTAACCCTAAGCCCAACCCTAACACTAACCCGAACTCTAACCCTAAACATCACCCTCACCCTAACCCTATTTCCAACCCTAACTTTAAACCTCACCCTAACACTAACCCTAAACCTCACCCAGAACCTCACCCTCACCGTAACTCTAAACCTAACCCTAACAATAACACTAAACCTAACTCTAACCATCACCCTAACACTAATCCTCACCGCCACCCTCACCCTCAGCCTAACCCTAAACCTAACACTAACACTAACTCTAATCCTCACCCTCACCCTAATCCTAATCCTAAGCCTAACCCTCACCCTAACCCTAACCCTCACCCTCACCTTAATCCTAACCAAAATCCTAACCCTCACTGTAACCCTAATCCTCACCCTCACCGTAACCATAACCCTCACACCGACCTTCACACTCAACCTAAACCTAAGCCTAATCCTAAACCTAACCCTCACACTCACCCCCACGCTAACCCTAATCCTAACCCTAAGCCTATCCCTAAACCTCAACCTAACCCTCACCCTCACCCTAAGACTAACACTAACCCTAACCCTACCTCTCACCCTAACCCTCCCCATAAACCGAATTCTAACTCTAAACCTCACCCTCAACGTAACCCTAACCCTCACACTCACCCTCACTGTAAATCTAACCCTAACCCTAAAAATAATACTAACCCTGACCCTAACCTAAATCTAACCCTCACCATGAACCTCACCCTCAGCCTCACCCTCACTGCAAACTTAACTATAATCATAGCACTAACAAAAACCCTAACCCAAACCCTCATCCTTACCCTAAACCTCACCCTAACACTAATCCTCAATCTTACACTCACCCTCACCCTACCCCTACCCCTAACCCTCACCCTAACCCTAACCCAAACACTTACAGTAACTCTCACCCTCAGCCTAGCCCTAAAGTTTACCTTTACTGTCACCCCCACCCTAAACCTCACCCTAACCCTAACCCTCATGCTAACCCTCACCCTAAGCCCAACTCTAACCCTAGACCTCACCCTCACCCTAACCGTTAGCCTAACACTAAAACTCATCATACCCCTAACCCTAACCCTCACCCTAACCCTAACCCTAACCCTCACCCTAACCCTAACCCTCTCCCTCACCATCACCCTCAGCCTAAACCTAAGGCTAACCCTAACACTAACCCTAACCCTCACACTCACAATCACCCTAAACCTAACCCTCACGCTCACCCTCACCCTCAGGCTAACCCTAAGCCTAACCCTTACCCTCACCCTCACACTCACCCTAACCCTACCCTAATCCTAATCCTAACCATCACCATAACACTCACCCTAACCCTAACACTCACCCTAACCCTAACGCTAACACTAACCCTAATCCTAACCCTCAACCTAACCCGAACTCTAACACTAAACCTCACCCTCACACTAACCCTAAACCTAAACCTCACCCTAACCCTAACACTAAACCTCACACTCACCCTAGCCCTCACTCTAACCCTAATCCTAACCCTAATCTTCATCCTAACCCTCACACTAACCCTAATCCTAACCCTCACACTAACCGTAACCATCACCCTCAACCTCATCCTCAGCCTAACCCCAAGCCTACCCCTAAACGTAACCCTAAACCACACACTCAACCACACCATAACCCTAACCCTAACCCTAACATAACACTAATCCTAACCGTAACCATAACACTTACCCTCACCCTAAGATAAATCTAACCCTAAACCTCACCCTAAACCTAACCCTAAACCTCACGCTCACCCTCACCCTCAACATAAACCTAAACCTAAAATTAACAATAACCCTAACCCTAACCCTTAGCCTCACCCTAACTATAACCCTCACCCTCACCCTAACCCTCTCCCTAACACTTACCCTCACCCTAACACTAACCCTAACCCTAACACTAACCCTCACACTAACCCTAACCCTCACCCTAAGACTAAACCTCACCCTACCCCTAAACCTAACCCTCACCCTCACCCTAGTCCTCACCATAACCCTAATTCTAACACTTAACTTCACCTAACCCTAACCCTCATCCTCACCCTAAACCACACACTAACCCTGACCCTAATCCTCAATCTAACCCTCAGCCTCACCTTAATCCCTAACCCTCACCCTTACCCTAACCCTCACCCTAACCGTAACCCTCTCACTTATCCTAACCCTCACCCAAAGCCTAACCCTCAAATTTACCCTTAACATCACCCTTACCCTAACCCTCACCCTATCCCTAAACCTCATCCTAACCTTCAAGCTAACTGTAAGCCTAACCATCACTCTAACCATAACCCTAACACTAACCCTAGCCCTAACCCTGACCCTAACCCTCCCCCAAACCCTAACTCTAAACCTAAACCTAACACTAACACTCACACTAACCCTAAATCTCACCTTAACCCTAAACCTCACCCTAACCCTAAACCTAAACCTCACTCTCACCATAGTCCTCACCCTAAGCCTAATCCCAACTCTAACCCTCATCCTAACCCTCACCCTAATCCTAACCCTAACCGTCACCCGAAAACTAATCCTCACCCCCACCCTCACCCTCAGCCTAAGCCTAACCCTAACTCTAACATTCACCCTCACCTTAACCCTAACCCTAATCCCTAACCTAACCCTAACCCTAACTCTAACCCTAACCCTAAACCCAACCCTAATCCTCACCCCCACTCTCACCCTCAGCCTAACCCTAAGCCCAACCCTAACACTAACCCGAAATCTAACCCTAAACATCACCCTCAACCTAACCCTATCTCCAAACCTAACTCTAAACCTCACCCTAACCCTAACCCTAACCAGGACCTGCAACCTCACCCTCACCGTAAATCTAATCCTTAACCTAACAATAACACTAAACCTAACACTAACCCTCAACCTAACCCTAACCCTCATCCTCACCCCAAACCTCACACTGAACCTAACCCTAATCCTCAATCTAACCCTTACCCTCACCCTTACCCTAACCCTCACCCTAACCCTAACCCTCACCGTTATCTTAATTCTCACCCTCAGCCTAACCCTCAACTTTACCCTTACCATCACCCTCACTCTATCCCTCAACCTATCCCAAAACCTCATGCTAAACTTCAACCTAACTGTAACCCTAACCATCACCCTAACCTTAATCCTCACCCTCAACCTCACCCTCCGCCTAACCCTAAACTTAAGCCTAACCCTAACCCTAACCCTCACCCTCACGATAGCCCTCAGCCTAACCCTAATAATAACCCTAACCCTCATCCTAACCCTCACCCAAATCCTATCCCTAACCAACACACAAACCATAATCCTCAACCCCACCCTCATCCTCAGCATATCCCTAAGGCTAAGCTTAAGCCTAACCCTAACCCTCACACTCACCCTCACCCTAACCCTAATCCTAAACCTAACCCTAACCCTAACCCTAACCCTCACCCTAACCCTCCCCCTAACCCTCACTCTAACCCTAAACGTCACCTTCACCCTAACCCTAACCGTCACCCTCACTCTCACCCTCACCATAACTCTAACCCTAACTTTAACAAAAACACTAATACTAAGCCAAAACGTAACCCTCACTGTAATCCTAAACCTAACCCTCATCCTCAGCCTCAGCATCAATGCAAAGGTAACCTTAACCATAACACTAATAATAACCCTAATCATAATCCTAACCTTCACCCTCACCCTCACCCTAATCCTAATCCTAACCCTAACCCTCACCCTAATCCTAACCCTCACCCTCACCTTAATCCTAACCCAAATCCTAACCCTCACCCTAACCCTAATCCTCACCCTCACCGTAACCATAACCCTCTCACCTACCTTCACCCTCAACCTAATCCTAAGCCTAAGCCTAAACCTAACCCTCACACTAACCCTCACCCTAAACCTAACACTAACCCTAACCCTCACACTCACCCACACTCTAAACCTAACCCTCACCCTCAACCTAACCCTAAGCCTAAAGCTTACCCTAACCCTCACACTCTAACCCTAACCCTAATCCTAATCCTAACCATAACCATAACCTTCAACCTAACCCTAACCCTAACACTAACCCTAAACCTCACCCTACCCCTAACTCTAACACTAAACCTCATGCTCACCCTAACCCTAACCCTACACCGCACCCTAACCTTAACAGTAAAGGGCACCCTCACCCTAGCCCTCACTCTAATCCTAATACTAACCCTAACCCTCATCCTAACCCTAACACTAACCATAATCCTAACCCTCAGCCTAACCCAAACCCTCACACTCAAACTCACGCTCAGCCTAACGCTAAGCCTAAACCTAAACCTAACCCTAACCCACACACTAAACCTCACCCTAACCCAAATCCTAACCCTAACCCTAAATATAACCATAACCCTCACCCTAACCCTCACCCTAACCCAAACCTAACACTAATCCTAACCCTAACCCTAACAGTAACCCTCACCCTAAGCCTAAATCTAACCGTAAACCTCACCCTCAGCCTAACCCTATCTCTAACCCTAACCATAAACCTCACCTAAAACTAACCCTAAAAATCACCCTCACCCTCACCCTAAACAAAACCCTAACCCTAACCTTAACCCTAAGCCTAACCCTAACCCTACCCCTAACCCTCACACTCACCCTCAACCTAACCCTATCGGAACCCTAACACTCACACTATCCGTCACACCAGCGCTCAAACTAACCCTATTCCTAACCCTAACCCTCTGCCTAACATTCAATCTAAACATAACTCTAACCCTCACCATAACCCTAACCCTCACCCTCAAACTCACCCTCACCCTAACCCTAAGCCTAACACTAAACCTAACCTCACACTCACGCTCACCCTAACCCTAACGAAACACTAACCCTAAACCTAACCCTCACACTAACACTCACCCTAACCCTAACTATAACCCGAATCCTAACCCTAAATCTCACCCTAACCCTAACCCTAAACCTAACCCTTACCCTCAAACTCACCGTCAACGTAACCCTAAACCTAACAATGACAATAACCCTAACCCTAACCCTCACCCTAACTATAACCCTCACCCTAACCCAAACCCTCACCCTAACACTTACCCTCACCCTAACACTAACCCTAACCCTAACACTAACTCTCACACTAACCCTAACCCTCATCCTAACCCTAAAACTCACCCTAACCCTAACACTAACAGTAAACCTCACCCTCACCCTAGCCCTCACCTGAAGCCTAATTCTAACCCTAACCCTCACTCTAACGCTAACCCTCATCCTCACCCTAAACCTCACACGAAACCTAACCCTAATCCTCAATCTAACCCTCACAATCACCATAAACCCTAACCATCACCCTTACCCTAACCCTCACCCTAACCCTAACACTCACCCGTATCTTAATTCTCACCCTCAGCCTAACCCATAGCTTTACCCTTACCATCACCCTCACTCAAATCCTCACCCTATCCCTAAACCTCATGATAACCTTCAACTTAAGGATAACCCTAACCATCACCCTAACCTTAACACTCACCCTCAACCTCACCCTCAGCCTAAATCTAAGCCTAAGCCTAAGCCTAACACTAACTTTCACCCTCACTCTAGCCTTCACCCTAACCCTAATCCTAACCCTAACCCTCATCCTAACCATCACCATAATCCTAACCCTAACCATCACCCGAACCCTCATCCTCAACCCCACCGTCATCCTCAGCCTAACCCTAAGCCTTAGCCTAAACCTAACCCTCACACTCACCCTCACCCTAACCCTAATCCTAAAGCTAAACAAAACCCTAACCCTAACCCTAACCCTCACCCTAACCCTCGCCCTAACCCTAAACCTCACCCTCACCCTAACCCTAATCCTCACCTTAACCCTAAACCTCACCGTAACCCTAACCCTAACCCTAACCCTCACCCTCACCCTCACCCTCACCATAACTCTAACCCTAACCTTAACAAAATCACTAATCCTATCCCTAAACCTAACCCTAACCCTAATCCTAACCCTAACCCTCACCCTCAGCCTCACCATCACTGCAAAGGTAAGCTTAACCATAACACTAACAATAACCCTAACCCTAATCCTAACCCTCACCCTCACCTTAATCCTAATCCTAACTCTAACACTCACCCTAACCCTAACCCTCACCCTCACCTTAATCCTAACCCGAATTCTAACCCTCACCCTAACCCTAATCCTCACCCTCACTGTAACCATAACCCTCACACCTACCTTCACCCTCAACCTAACCGTAAGCCTAAGCCTAAACTTAACCCTCACAATCAACCTCACCCTAACCCTAATCCTAACCCTAAGACTATCCCTAAACCTCAACCTAACCCTCACCCTCACCCTAAGACTAACACTACCACTAACCCTACCTGTCACCCTAACCCTCCCCATCAACCTAATTCTAACTCTAAACCTCACCCTCAACGTAAACCTAACCCTAAACCTCACCGTAAACCTCACCCTCACCCTAACCCTCACCCTCACCCTCATTGTAAATCTAAACCTATCCCTCTAAATAATACTAACCCTATCCCTAACGCTGAATCTAAACCTAAAAATAAACCTCACCCTCAGCCTCACCCTCACTGCAAACATAACTGTAACCGTAACACTAACAATAACCCTAACCCTAACCCTCATCCTCACCCTAAACCTCACCCTAACACTAATCCTCAATCTTACCCTCACCCTCACCCTACCCCTAACCCTAACCCTCTCCCTAACCCTAACCCTAACCCTCATATTTACCGTAATCCTCACTCTCAGCCTAACCCTCAACTGTACCATTACTGTCACCCTCATCCTAACCCTCACACTAACTCTCAACGTCATGCTAACCCTCTCCCTGACAGTAACACTAAGCCTCACCCTAACCCTAACCCTCACCCACACCATAAATTTAAGACTAACCCTCACACTAACCCTCACCCTAACCCTAACACTAACCCTAACTCTCACACTCACCCTCACCCTAAACCTAACCCTCACCCTCAACCTAAACCTAAGCCTATCACTTAACCCTCACACTCACCCTCACCCTAAACCTAAACCTAATCCTAACCAAAACCATAACCCTCACACTAAAACTAACACTCACCCTATCCCTAACCTTAAGACTATCCTTAACCCTAACCCTCACCCTAACCCTAACTCTAACACTAAACCTTACCCTCACCCTCACCCTAACACTAAACATTACCCTAACCCTAACAGTAAACGTCACCCTCACCCTAGCCCTCACTCCAATCCTAATCATAACCCTAACCCTCATCCTAACCCTCACCCTAACCCTAATCCTAACCCTCACCCTAACCCCAACCCTAACACTCAACCTCACCCTCAGCCGAACGCTAAGCCTAACCCTAACCCTAAGCATAACCCTCACACTAACCCTGACCCTAACCCACACCTAACACTAACCCTAACACTAACCCTAACCCTAAGCCTAAATCTAAACCAAAACCTCACTCTCACCCTAACCCTAACTCTCACCCTAATCCTAATCCTAAACCTCACCCTAACCCTAAACCTAACCCTCATCCTCACCCTCACCCTCAAGGTAACACTAAACCTAAAACTAATACCCCTAACCCTAACCCTAACCCTCACCCTAACTATAACCCTCACCCTAACCCTAACCCTCACCCTAATACTTACCCTCTCCCTAAGAGTAACACGAACCCTAACACTAACACTTACACTAACCCTAACCCTCACCCTAAGCCTAAACCTCACCCTAAACCTAACCCTAACCCTCACCATCACCCTTACCCTAATTCTAACACTTACCCTCACCTAACCCTAACCCTCATCCTCACCCTAAACCACACACTAACCCTAACCCTAATCCTCAATCTAACCATCACCCTCACCCTAATCCCTAAACCTCACCCTTACCCTAACCCTCATCCCAACTGTAACCCTCACTCTAACCTTAACCCTCACCCTCAGCCGAACCCTCAAATTTATCCCTACCATCACCCTTACCCTAACCCTCACCCTATCCCGAAACTACATCCTATTTTTCAAGCTAACAGTAACCCTAAACATCACCCTAACACTATCCCTATCACTAACCCTAACCCTAACCCTGACCCTATCCCTTCCCCTAAACCTAACACTAAACCAAAACCTAACACTAACATTCACACTAACCCTAACCCTCACCTTAACCCTAAATATCACCCTAACCCTAACCAAAACCCTCACCCTCACCCTAGCCCTCACCCTAACCCTAATCCTAACCCTAACCCTCATCCTAACAATCACCCTAATCCTAACCCTAACCATCACCCGAAAACTAATGGTCACCCTCACCCTCACCCTCAGCCTAAGCCTAACCCTAACCCTAACACTCACCCTCACCCTCACCATAACCCTAAACCTTAAAATAACCCTAACCCGAAACCTCAAACTAACCCTAACCCTCTCCCTAACCCTAACACTAACCCTTACTCTAAACCTGACCCTAACCCTCCTCCTATCCCTAACACTAAACCTAACCCTAACACTAACATTCACACTAACCCTAATACTCACCCTAACCATAAACCTCAATCTAACCCTAACCCTAAATCTCACCCTCATCCTAATCCTAACACTAAGCCTAAGCCTAAGCCTAAACCTAACCCTAACCCTCACATTCACCAACATTGTAAGCCTAATCCTAACCCTAACCCTCACATTCACCAACATTGTAAGCCTAATCCTAACCCTAACCCTATCCCTAAACCTCAACCTAACCCTCACCCTCACCCTAAGACTAACATTAAACCTAACCCTCACCCTAACCCTCCAACTAACACTCACTCTAAACCTAAACCTCACACTCAACCTAACCCTAACCCTAAATGTCACCCCAAACCTCACCCTAACCCTAACCCTCACCCTCACGCTCACCTCACCGTAACTCTAACCCTAACAATAACACTAACACTAACACTAACACTAACCCTAACCCTAACCATATACCTCACCCTCAGCCTCACCCTCACTGCAGACTTAACCCTAAACATAACACTAACAATAACCCTAACCCTAACCCAAACCCTAACTCTAACCTTAACCCTAACCCTAATCCTCACCCCCACTCTCACACTCAGCCTAACGCAAAGCCCAACCCTAACCCTAACTCTAATTATAAACATCACCCTCACCCTAACCCTATCTCCAACCCTAACTCTAAACCTCACCCTAACCCTAACCCTCACCCTCAACCTCAGCCTCAGCCTAACCCTAAGCCTAACTCTAAACCTAACCCTAACCCACACACTCACCCTCACCCTAACCCTAATCCTAAACCTAACCCTCAATTTACCCTTCATCCTAACCCTAAACCTAACCCTCACCTAACCCTAACCCTCACCTTCAACCTCAGCCTCAGCCTAACCCTAACCCTCCCTCTAACCCTAACCCTTACACTAACCCACACCGTAACTCTAACTTAACACTAACCCTAACCCTAATCCTAACACTAACCCTCACCCTAAGCCTAACTTTAACCCTAAACCTCACCCTCACCCTAACCCTAACTCTACCCCTAATCCTAAACCTAAACTTCACCCTAACTCTAACCCTAACCCTCACACTCACCCGCAATGTAATCCTAATCCTAACAATTACAATAACCCTAACACTAACCCTCAACCTAACTATAAACCTCACCCTAACCCTAACCCTCACCCTAACCCTTACCCTCACCCTAACACTAAACCTAACCCTAACACTAACCCTCACACTAACCCTAACCCTCACCCTAACCCTAAAACTCACCCTAACCCTAACCTAACCCTGACTTTCACCCTCACCGTAGCCCTCATCCTAACCCTAATTCTGACCCTAACCCTCACCCTAACGCTAACCCTCATCCTCACCCTAAACCTCACAATAACCCTAACCCTAATCCTCAATCTAACCCTCACCCTCACCCTTACCCCTAACCCTCACACTTACCCTAACCCTCACCCTAACCCTAACCCTCACCCTTATCTGTACCCTGACCCTCAACTTTACCCTTACCATCACCCTCACCCTAAGCCTCACCCTATCCCTAAACCTCATGGTAAACTTCAACCTAACCGTAACCTTAACCATCACCTTAAACCTAAACCTCAACCTCAACCTCACCCTCAGCCTAACCATAAGCCTAAGCCTAACCCTAACCCTAACACTCACCCTCAACCTAGCCCTCACCGTAAACCTAATACTCACACTAACCCTCCCCCTAACAATAACTATAACCCTAAACCTCACCCTAACCCTCATCCTAACTCTAACTCTAACCCTAAACCTCACACTCGCCCTAAACCTCACCCTAAACCTAACCCTAAACCTCACCCTCAATGTAGCCCTGAACCTAACCCTAAACTTAACCGTAACCGTCACCCTAAACATAACCCTCACTGTAACCCAAACACTCACGCTAAACCTAACCCTCAGCCTCAACCTCAACCTAAACATAACCCTAAGCCTAACACTAAACCTAACATTAACCCACACCCTCACCCTCACCATAACGCTAATCCTAATCCTTACCATAACCATAACCCTCACCCTAAACCTATCACTCACCCTAACCCTAACCCTAACACTAACTATAACCCTAACCCTAAACGTAACCCTAACTCTAACACTCAACCTCACCCTCACCCTAACCCTAACACTAAACCTCACCCTAACCCTAACCCTAAACCTCACCCTCACCCTAGCCATCACCCTAACCCTAATCCTAACCCTAACCCTCATCCTAAGCCTCACCCTAACCCTAATCTAACACTAGCCCTAACCCTAACCTCACACTTACCCTCTCCCTAATCCTAATTCTAACCCTAACCCTCACCCTAACCCTAACCCTCACCCTCACCTTTATCCTAACCCAACCTAACCCTCACTGTAACCTTAATCCTCACGATCACCATAACTATAACCCTCAACCCTCACCTACCTTCACCCTCAACCTAACCCTAAGCCTAAGCCTAAACCTAACCCTCACACACACACACACCCTAACCCTAATCCTAACCCTAAGCCTATCCCTAAACCTCAACCTAACCCTCACCCTCACCCTAAGACTAACACTAACCCTAACCCTTCCTCTTACCATAACCCTCCCCATAAACCTAATTCTAACTCTAAACCTCACCCTCAACCTAACCCTAACCCTAAACCTCACCGTAAAACTCACCCTAACCCTAACCCTCACCCACACCCTCACTGTAAATTTAACCCTAACCCTAAAAATAATACTAACCCTAACCCTAACCCTAAACCTAACCCTCACGATAAACCTCACCCTCAGCCTCACCCTCACCGCAAACTTAACTGTAATCATAACACTAACAATAACCCTAACCCTAACCCAACCCTCATCCTCACCCTAAACCTCACCCTTACACTAATCCTCAATCTTACCCTCACCCTCACCCTACCCCTAACCCTAACCCTCACCCTAACCCTAACACTAACCCTTACAGTAACTCTCACCCTCAGCCTAACCGTAAAGTTTACCCTTACCGTCACCCCCACCCTAACCCTCACCCTAACCCTAACTCTCACCCTAAGCCCAAATCTACCCCTAGACCTCACCCTCACCCTAACCCTAACCCTAACACTAAACCTCATCATTCCCCTAACCCTAACCCTCAACCTAACCCTAAACCTCACCCTCACCCACACCCTCAGCCTAAACCTAGGGCTGACCCTATCACTCACCCTAATCCTCACACTCACCCTAACCGTAATTCTAAACCTCACTCTCACCCTAGCCCTCACCCTAACCCTAACCCTCATCCTCACCCTAAACCTCACACTAACCCTAAAATTAATCCTCAATCTAAACC
>NW_027204156.1:0-38551 GCF_024711535.1 Dipodomys merriami | reverse complement strand
AGTTTCCAATTGACTGTTTGAAACCCAATCTTCTGCCCCCCACCCCAACAGGCAGAGGCTTGAACTCAGGGATTAGGTGCTGTCTTGAGCTTCTTCTGCTCAAAGCTAGCATTCTACCACCTGAGTCATGGCACCACTTCTAGCCTTTTCTGAGAAGTTTGTTAGAGTTGAGAGACTTATGAACTTTTATGTTTGGGATTGACTTCACATCTCAGTCTCCTGAGTAGCTAGGATTATAGTTGTTAGCTTCCCATGCCTGGCTTACATTCCACACTATTGAACACATAAAATTCAATTAGGAGGCTAAGATCTGGAGAATGGTGATTCAAAGCCAGGCCAGGCAGAAAAGTCTGCAACTCCATCTTCAACAAGCAAAGAGCTGGACTTGAGCAGTGGTTCAAGTAAGGTGAGTATGAGACCCTGATTTCAAATACCATTATGGGCAAAAACATAACAAAATAAAGCAATGCCCCAAATTAAAATAATAAAATTGCTCAATACCAAAATAATGGTCATTAAATAATGGTTTGAAAAGTAGAAAACAAATACACCCCTCCATAAATCCACATATAAAAATCTTCCAGCCAGATACCGGTGGCTCAAGCCTGCAATCCTAGCTACTCAAGAGGTTGAGATCTGAGGATCATGGTTCAAAGCCAGCCCAGGCAGGAAAGTCCCTGAGACTCTTATCTCAATAAACTACTCAGAAAACCAGAAGTGGCACTGTGGCTCAAGTAGTAGAGTGCTAGCCTTGAGCTGAAGAATGAGGGACGGTGCTTAGGCCCAGAATTAAAGTCCCATGACTGACAAAACAAAAAACAAAATCCAAAAAACAAAAAACAATAAACAAAAAAGAAACTTCCACAAAATATTTGAAATGGGTGAATTTTCAATAAGGAAACAACATTTTTCTTTCTGTTTTTTTCTTGCAACAGCAAAAGAGATGGTTTATTGTACATGTGTCACACTTGGCCACAACTATGAACAGAACTAGTCCAGAATGTCACAGGTCTGGGGCACAGGATCATCAGGGGATGCTTGGTTATGAGCAAGGTGTGTCTTTCAGAGATGATCTTGGCAATGAAAGTTCTGGATCCACTGGGAAATCACAGCGGCATGCAGTCCAACATCTCAGCGTCCCAGCCTATGGCATTCCTTATTCCTCCTGCTCCTCTGGCCTTGATGGGTGCACAAACTGGTTTACTTAGACCTCTGCCTCATCTTTCTTCTTTTGCCCTTCAGCCTGCGCATTCGCTTCCTCTACTTGGCTCTCATGGTGCTGTTTTTTCTAGGAAGATGGTGCTAAGGCAAAGAGCAGGAAACAACATTTTTCTACCTAAAGATGTCTGTGGGGTTAACAGTGGAAGAAATAGATTTATTACCAGATATTTAGACCAACATGCCAATTCTGACATATCTATGATGATAGAGACTAGCTTTAGAATGATAAAAATAAACCAAAGGACTACATCCCAAAGTACTGGACAAGGCTAACAAAGCAGAGTAGGGCATCAGGGTATAGGGTAAGAGCTATGTAGAAAAACTAGTTGTTCCTACAATGAAAAGTATTACCAGGCCTAGCAATTCAAGTTCGCCATACCAAGTAGATTTTGAAAAATAGTCTGTTACTTATTATATTAAAGAAAAATTTAAACTTGTAGGCTCTTCAACTTTATATCAAACAACCTAAACTTTGCTCAGGGGACATGGTACTTAATATTTGGATCATCAAGTGCCAATTCCAAATTTAATTATACAAATAATAACTCTACTAATAGAGAATGTTAATGGTTTCTTACAGATGGAGCTGAAGGTAAAACTGCTAAGACTTTTCCCACGTAAGAGACTATTCTTATTACACCTCTTCCCATGGTCTTCCAACTGCCTCAGTTCATTCATTTTTTTTTTAACCAAACTCGAATATTTCCACTTTATTCACCCAGATGTCCTTTTAACACTTCAAAGGCTGTTTTTGAGAAATAATAAAATTTTCAAAAGCACAAAAAATGCCACCCAAGTTAAGAAGTTTTGAGATCAAGCAGATGAAAGGGAAAATTTGAGTAAGGAGCGAGTTTAGTGTCCTAGCCATGACAAAATCCTAAGAGTTAGTGAGTGAACACATGACTCTGCACATATCCACAGAGTTGAGGTCACATGATGATTCTGGCTCCTGGTCCTCCTCTTTGCTTTCCTGGTCTGACACACCATTCTCTGGGATGCTGAGCTCTTCTTTAGGCTTTCTTCATTCCCCTCCAGTAACTCCTGCTTTATAGGCTTGCACAAGATAGACTTTTTCTTCATTTTGATATTTGGTTTAGGTTGAGAAAGCTATTTTTTCTCCAATTCAATGCTGTTTGCCTATAAAAATCACAATAAGAAAAACCCAACTAAGACAAGCATCCTTGGTTAAAGGCATTCTAGGTTGTAATCTCTGAACTTTTAGGGCCTACTTTACTCTTGGCTTTGACTGTCTTTTGTCTTCCTTCTCAATCAAACTCTCCCCATCCCCACTGCTAGGACTTGAACTCAGGGCTTAGAATCTGTTCTTGTTTGCTTTTTTTCCCCCTCAAGGTTAGTGATTTTCCACTTGAGCTGCAGTTCCACTTCCATCTTTTTGGTGATTAATTGGAGATAACTAAACCATGATGCTCAGATCTCAGCCTTCTGAGTAGCTAGGATTACTCAATGAATTTTCAGGAAGAGGCATCATGATGTTATGGGATTTCATGAAGTCATAAATATGATGATACCCAAAACCTTGAACAAGGACATTCTCAACTTCACCCCAGCATAACCATTGAAGTGAGGGATTTTAAACACTTATACATTAGTACTGCTCATACTCCCCTCAGACTTCAGGATCACACATCACTTTTGACTATCAAGCCTCACTGGTTACCTGGAACTCCCAACAACAGTTTCTGCTTTCCTTTTACTTGGAGACCTGAAACTTGAAGATTAGGATTTACTTTGTTCAATTTTGAGTCTCCTCGGTATTTTTCTTCAATTTTTGTTAATCAGTTTTAACTTGAAGTGATACTCTGCTAAGATCAAGGCAACCTAAGACATAGCATATCATTTTTAATTGTCTCTTTGCTTAGTTTACTTTAATCAAAGGATTAAGAAATCTATTATAAGGTTTTTGGTGGGGGTAGCATTGTGAAGGGAAGGGCAAATGGACAAATGTGGTGGAAGTACTTTATGTGCTCCTACAAAAGTAAACAATGAAGGTGGGGGAAAGTGGCTCACAACTTTAATCCTATCTATTCAGAAGGTTGTAAGCAGGAAAAATCAGTGAGTCTTATCTCCAAAAAACTACCAAAAGGCCGGGCGCTGGTGGCTCACGCCTGTAATCCTAGCTACTCAGGAGGCTGAGATCTGAGGATCGCGGTTCAAAGCCAGCCCGGGCAGGAGAGACCGTGAGACTCCTATCTCCAATAAAAACCACCAGAAAACCGGAAGTGGCGCTGTAGCTCAAGTGGTAGAGCGCTCGCCTTGAGCTGAAGAGCTGAGGGACAGCGCCCAGGCCCAGAGTTCAAGCCCCACGACCGACAAAAAAAAAAAAAAAAAAAAAAAAAACTACCAAAAGAAAGGAAATGGGTTGTAGCTCATGTGGTAGCATGCTAAGATTAAGCAAAAGGAGCATAGATATGGTACTCAAGCCCCGAGTTCAAGACCTAGAATAAGCACAAAACAAACTAACAAAACCTGCTGAAATTGCTTTAAGAAGGGTCTATGAGAGAAAAATGGTTAGGGTAGATTTGATTTGGGAACATTTGGTATCTGTCACAGTATATGCGAATAGATCCACTATAGGTTGCTGTGGAAATATTATTCCTTGTTCCATTATGAGCTATTTGGATTCACTATTTCAGTGTGAAGTGATATTTCTTGAGAGAAAATTGTCAGTTTGGAGCCCAGCACTGCTGGATCATGCCTATAGCCTTAGCTGCTCAGGAGGTGGAGATCTGAAGACCAATGTTTGAAGCCAGCCCATGAAAGAAAGTCCATGAGACTCATCTCCAAAAAACTACTAAAACACTCCTGGAAGTGGTGCTGTGACTCAAGTGGCACAGCACTAGTCTTGAGCAAAATTAGCTCAAAGACAGCACCCAAGCCCTCAGTTCTAACCCCAGGATCAGCATATACACAGAAAAATTTTAGTATGACTTCTGAACGAGGTTTTGTACCATTTTTCCATGAGTTCATTTTCAGACAGCACTATGTCCTGTGGGAGGCTTCTGTGTTCTGGCTTACATGGCATTTCTATTAGATGATATGTAATAGGCATCTACACAAAATTCCCTCACTCAAATTATATTCTTCAGTTAACAATCTATTATGGGAAAGAATTGAATTTCCCCATTTGTTTAAGTACTCAATGAATTTAACAGTATAAATTTGTAGATTGCTATTTAAGTTATATTCCATTTCTATTAGTTTACGCTCTTAAAGTTCTTATTCTTAGTTTATGTAAGTATGTATGTATGTATGTATTTTGTTGGCCATGGGGTCTGAACAAAGGGCCTGGGAGCTGTCCCTCAGCTTTTCAGCTCAAGGCTAGTGCTCTACCACTTGAGCCACAGTACCACTTTCTGCTTTTCTGCTTATGTGGTTCTGAGGAATTGAACCCAGGGCCTCATGCATGTGAGGCAAGCACTCTACCATTCAGACACCTTCCCAGCCCCTCTTTGTTTAGTTTTAAAGTGCCTTTAATGACCTTTCTTAATATAAGATGATATAATTCTATAACTATATCTAGTTTTTTTAATAGGTTGATGATTTCCCATAGATTCACCGCCATCAAAAGATACAAAGTATTTCCTTCACCCTTAAAAGAACAGCCAACTTCTGTTTCCTCAGAAGTTGCACAGAGGTTCTTCCTGCAGAGTATCTCATACTTATATCTAACACCATGTGACAGAACAGACAATAACAATGTCTTGTTATTCTGTTATCCTCAGAAAATAAAATGCTATTCAAAAAGACTTTGGACCTTTGTTTCCTCATGTTATTTATAATTTAAGGGAGCTCAATGCCAGACATTACTATTTTCTGTAGTTGTATGTTACAAGATCTACATTCATTCCCATGGAATATTTTATTTTTGTTGGGTGTGGTGGTCCTTGTACTAGGGCTTCAACTCAGGACCTGGTAATGTCACTTCAGATTTTTGCTCAAGGCTGGGACTCTTCCACTTGAGCTACCTCACTGCTTCTGGCTTTTTAGTGTTAACTGGAAATAAGACTGGGTAGGTGATGGAGTGGGTATGACTGTGATACATTGTATCCATGTATGGGAACGTCACAACCTCCTTCTTGTACAACCAATACTTGCTAATAAAAAGAAAGATAATTAGAGGTCTAATTGTTCACAGTAAGTTTCTTGTAATTTCCCTTCTTATGTCTTTCTCATTTTTTTCATGCTAGCATGTGTTCAGTGCTGACCCTTAGCTCTTTTTCTTATGGCTAGTACTTCAGCCACAGCTCTAGTTCATTTTTGCTAGTTAATTGGAAGAAAGAAACTATCTGATATTTGTGCCTAGGTTGTCTCTGAACCTCAGTACTCAGATCACAGCATCCTGAGTAGCTAGGATTACAGGTGAGAGCTACTCAGATCCTTGTTGTCTCCTAAATTATCCCATGTCCATTTCACAATGGCAGTCCATTTCCATGCTTCCCAGCTTTGCAGAACTAGCTTAATTATAATCCAACACCAAGTCTAACCTCACCACAGATGCTATTTTTTGTGTCATTCTCTGACTATAGACACCCTTCTCCTGGCTGATGCATTGCAACAACCTAGATGGCTCTCATACTACGCCACAAGGATAGGAAGCCAGGAAACACTAGCTTAGAAGCTGTAAAATCAGAGGAGCAAAAAGATATCGTAGTGCATTCTGCTGTGATCTTATTCTGATTTAAACAGCCTTGTCATCTATTACCAGGAGTAGCTTTGACATCACATTCTGAGTAGTGACTGGGTGTAAGCTGGTGTGTCCGAGCTGACTATAGTATTGTCCTGAGCCTGTGCAGACTGAAGAGACAAGCCAGTGCCAGTAGCACACACATTGGAATAACAAAGCAACCTATAGTTAGGCATTGCCACTCTTTGTTATAGAGTAATGAATGAATGACTCTCTAATTTCTTGACAAGAAATTCCTGCAGACCCATATGCAGCTGCCTCATCAGAGCAAGTAAAGAGCATGGTGCTGCCTGGAGGAAACACTGTGAGAAGCTGCCAGAAAGCATCTGTTTACTGGACTCATGGGGCTCCTCTGTCCTCTAGAATTAATGACAAATGAGGAGCAAACACCTCCCCCTCTAGGCAGACATACACAGGAAGAGCATTGCCACAGCACAACAGGGGACTCCCAAGACATACACTTGATCTGTGCTGTCAGAACTGAGAGTTTTATTTTTGGGGGGGAGGGTCCGGTTGTGGGGCCTGAACTCTGGGCCTGTGCCCTGTCCCTCAGCTCTTCAGCTCAAGGATAGTGCTCTACCACTTGAGCCAAAGCGCCACTTCCGGCTTTCCATTTTGCTTATATGGTGCTGAAGAATCGAACCCCCGGGACTCAGGCATGCAAGGCAAGAGCTCTACCACTGAGCCAACTTCCCAGCCCCAGAGCTGAGTTTTTAATGACACTTCATCCCACAGTGCTCCCTAAACCTTCAACCCAACCCTGCTCCTTTCATGTCCCTGACAATGTTTAGAGGCATCCAACATCCAGACTGAAGATGTTCCTTCATGTTTGGAGTAAGTCTGATCAGACTTTATATGGATCCACTGCTCAGTCAGGACTCTCGATCCCTCCCATCCCCATTTTGATAATGTGTGTCTCTTGACCTATTCCTGTCTTCTCTTTTCAAGATTCAGTCAGGGCCGGGTACAGGTGGCTCACACCTGTAATCCTAGCTACTTAGAAGTCTGAGATCTGAGGATCGTGGTTCAAAGCCAGCCCAGGGAGGAAAGTCCGTGAGACTCCTATCTCCAATAAACCACCAGAAAACCAGAAGTGGCTCTGTGGCTCAAGTCGTAGAGTGCTAGCCTTGAGTTGAAAAGCTCAGGGACATCACCCAAGCCAAGCCCAGAGATCAAGGCCTATGACTCAAAAATAAATAAATAAATAAATAAAAGAAAGCAAAAACATACAAAGCTCAGAATGGCAAGCAGCTGAAAACAGGATGGAATAAACCAACATTATCTATGACAGTTTTCAGATTATGCAGAGAAATGCCTGCATTGTTGAAGCCCAAGCCCATCTGATAGCTGAGTTTTAGCTGGCTGGCATGCCCATGATGCCAGGTAATGGTATTCACCAATTTTGTGATATTATTGGATGAGACCAATAGGCTTCAAGTTGGGAAGCTGAAAATTTTCTATTGATCTAGAAGGAGAAATATATCAAGACAAGAAATGGGATTAACACAATGCCAAAAGCAAAAGGCCATCCAATCCAAGGAAGACAGAATAACTCTGTCTCTGAAAAGATGATTCTCTCAAAGGAATCCTGAGCTGAGTATGGTGATCTATGTTTGCAATCTCTGAATTTAGGAGGCTGAGTCAGAAGTTAGGTTGAGACTAGCCTAAGTTCCATGCCAAGAGAAGAACACAAAACCAAAGCTCATCTTACAAAATAAAAGAAGGACTGGGAATGTGGCTTAGTAATAGAGTGCTGGCCTAGCACATACATGAAGTCCTGGGTTTGGTTCCTCAGTACCACATAAAGAGAAAGGCTGGAAGTGGTACTGAGGCTTGAGTGGCAGAGTGCTAGTCTTGAGCAAAAGAAACTCAAAATGAATGGTGTTAGGAAAAATGTAAAATTAATGAAATAACATCTCTCTCCCTCCCCTATATCCCTTCCTGCTTTCCTCCCTCCCTCCTTTTCTCAGTACTAGGGTTTATACAAAGGATTTCATGCTTAGGCAGGTGTTTAACTCTTAATCCACACTACGGCCTTTTTGTACTTTAGTTTTTAAGTTAGGGCATCCTGTTTTCTTCCCATCCCAGGACCAGCCTCCCATCTAGCTGAGATTATTGGAATCAGCCCAGCTTGATGATTGTGATCAGATCTCACTTTTTGCCTGGGTTGATCTTGGATTGCAATCCTCTCAATCTATGCCTCCCAAGTAGATGGTACTACAGGAGTGATCTATTATGCTTAGCCTTTAAAATGATCACTTAGAGCTGGGCACAAGTGGCTCCTGCCTGTAATCCTAGCCACTCAGGAAGCTGAGATCTGAGGATCGAGATTCAAATCCAACCAGTGCAGGAAAGACCATGAGACTCTTATCTCCAATAAACCACCAGAAAACCTAAGTGGTCCTGTGGCTCAAGTGGTAGAGTGCTAGCCTTTAGCTGAAGAGCTAAGGGACAGCAGTACCCCGGCCAAGAGTTCAAGTCCCAAGACAGACAAAAAAAATCACTTAGGAAGATAAAAGAAAAACTCCTGAATTCTCACATTTATTTAAATAGCGGCTGCCAGTCATATTTCATAAAGCACTTATGGGGCCCATGAAGTCTTTTATTTTTAAAATACAATAAAATAGTACTAGAGCAGTTGGGATATTGTTCTGCCAGTAACACAACTGTAAGAGCCTCGGAGGGAGCAAGCAAGCCGGCTACAGGCCAGCTCCACCGCCGCTTCTTCTGAGCAGCAAGCAGCCATGACTGGGGCACAGGCTCCTCAGGCCAGACCCTGCAGGCAGGGCAGCCCCTCCAAATCCCTCCAGTGGCTGACCTCAGGCCTCAAAGGCTCCAGCGCCGAGCTTCCTGGGCTCATCCCTAGGCTGGAGGTGCAGTGTGAAACAGCAAAGGAGCCAGCGAGACTCCTCCAGTGTCAGGGCAACCAGGCAGGAGTGGAGCCAAATGGCCAAACTTGCAGCAGCGACTGCAGCAGTTGTTGCTGCCTCGTGCAGCATGGGCCAGGGCTCCTGCAGCTGCTCAGGCACAGCCAGAGGTGGAGAAAAACTCCAGGACTGACACAGCCCCCTTCCACCCAATCTGCCTAAGATCTGGGAGCTGGAGTGGGAGCAGAAGGAGAGGGGTTCATATGGGTGTTGGAGGCATAGGCCTGCAAAACCCCATTTGAGCACCTGTGTGCCCTGAGGGTGGATACAGACATGCATCCCTTCCTTCCAATTTATTTATTTTTGTTGGTTGTGGGGCTTGAACTCTGGGCCTGGACGCTGTCCCTCAGCTCTTCAGCTGAAAGCAAGTGCCCTACCACCTGAGCCACAGGACCACTACCAATTCTTCTCGGGGAGGAAGGGACACCCTTTCCTCCATGCTGGGCAAAGGTTCTGCCCCGGTGCAAGACTCAGGTAATGGTTTGCTCAAAGTACCATTCGTGCTTCATCTACTTAACCACGTAGAACAATGCCTGGAGACCCCCCCCCCATGTGTAAATCACCTGTGCTTTACCTACTTTTACAACCTTGTTTAGTGGAACTGCTCCACATTTGTTGACAAGGATTAGCTTTTTCTGTTTAAACTCTCATTGTCTGTGCTCCCATAAAACTGTTTAACTCTCTGCCCCTGACTGAAGATTTACTTCTCCTGCTTGTGTGCTGTATATAAGCATGTGATGTTCCAATAAATTTTGTCTATACCCACATGGTGTAGTCCCTTCTTGCCTATACCACACATCGTGTTCCCAGATCCCGTTGTGGAAACAGCAACAGATGGGGTTATGCCGGTTGATGCCTCTGACATCTCCCCCCTTTTTTGTTTTTTAAGTACAACCGTAAGCAAGAGATCCTTTGCAGAAGGGATTTGCAGAAACTATTTTGGAATGTAGACAGCAATATCTTGACAAGACATAATGCAATCAATCCTGTAGAAACACTATGGGTAAAACTGTGCCACCAGGTTCGAGGGTCCAATTGGTTTAGCACAGATGCAATTCCCTCAGCCAGACCTTCATATCCCACCCCAGGGAGTTGTGCCAAGAAAGTCTCAATGACTTCCTGCTGTAACTAGTGGATGTCCCAAGTCAAATTTCCTTGCAAGACTGGCAGGTGGTAGTGAAGTCCCTGCCAAGTAATGTTAGAAGTGTTGAATCAAGTAGGAGTGATGCACAGTTTATTGAGCTCTAATCACACTTGAAGGTTAGCTGTTTCTGCAGATCAATTATCTGGTCTCCCATCCACTGCACCGTGTGTTGCAGGGTGTTCAGACGGGAATCAATGTCCTGTTTAATATTGTGCTGATGAGTCCATAGCTGGTGACAGTCCAGCCACTTCTCTACAAAGTCCTTGGTTTGGATGGAGGAATGCAGGGCCACTCCGGCAGTCGCAGCAGTCATGGTGATAGCAGTCATTTCAAGGATCACAGCTACACTCAGACCCAGGAATCTCCTAGTTCTCTTCAGCAGTTGCTGGAAGACTCCTGTCAACAAACCAACAGTGGGGCTCTCCTGCCAAGGTCGGGTGAGGTTAACAGGCACCCAGACCCCTAAGCGAGATCTTAATATCAGGAGAGACTGAGAAGGCATATTAAAAGAAATAGTATGATTTAAGCATGTAAAGAGTCCAGGCTGCGTGGGTTCTCATTGATTGACACTGTCCCTGTGGGCTAGGACATAGGAAAGTTTAATACAACCCTGTACAGTAAAAGAATGGTTCCTGTAAAATGTATAATTTGCCTCATGGGCCCTAGTAAAGTGACCAATCCAATTCTGAGTTGTATAAAATTGGGTGGCAAGTTTTATAAATGCCACTGCTCAGGCCCTAAGTGTCCCCTGAAGTTTATATGTGGCCTACGAGGCACAAGGCCTCCATCATGTCAGGTGAGCAAGCCAATGGGTTCTACATGATTTATAACTCCATTGTATAGACGTCACCATCAGAAGAATTATTAGTATACCAATCACCAACATGCTTTTCAGAATAATTGGCAATGAAACATCCATGAGGACCTCAATCTATAAATGAGATGTTATCATTATGCTGTATAATCTTTCCTCTAGGGTTTTGACACTGAGACCACTGAATAGAAACATAAACAAAATTCAATAATTAATGTCCTGGCATACTAGGTTAGGTGGTCGCCCAGTCTTATTTGTATAAGAATGATCCTTACCAATAAAATTTAAGGAAATTGTGCTGAATAGCCCCATATGATTGTTGATTTTATCATCAGGCAAGATGTATGCCCATACCTGTCTTCTGGTTGGTAAGCAAGGTGATGTCCCTAAACACAGTGGTAAAGACTCAAATCCTAAGGAAATAATATAAGGTATGCCTTCCTCACCTGGATGAGTAGGGTCTGCATGATCCCATGGTGGAGGAAAATACATGCTGTCATTTGTATACGCCACCGGACCTTGGTCTAGCTAATCCACTAATTTTAACAATGGTCGGTGAGTGACATAGGCCCAATATGCATGTTCACTACTCACTGCAGAAGTATTCACAAGCAGTGCAATCATGGCCAAAACAGATATTCAGGTATTCTAGGGGTTTTTGTACTGACCAGGGTGGCTTCGGTCTTGTGTCAACACCTTATTCTGACCCCATGTTGCTGGGGTCAAGCTGGTTTTCTTAAGATAAGGATGATGGCTTCCTCCAGACTTCAACCTTAGGTCTGCAAATCTGCGTACTAGATGTTCTTCCTCAGGGTTGTGTTGTGTTGTTTTTGCTTCTCTGGAGGTCGGATGAGTCAAAAAGGGACCCAGATGTTGCCAGTAGATCCATCTGGAATGATAGAAACGCTATTTTCACTTATGGGGCATTAGTCTTATTCTTCATTGATTAAATTTTTTAAACCATATGGGAATAGATAGTGAGGTGGTGCTAGAGGGATAAAATGCTTTTCAGCTTTAGTGAAAGGATCACTTTGAGTGAAATTTTAAAAATTTAGAGTAAATAAGGTTAAGGCAAAAGTTCCCTTGGGGATTCCCCTTTTTTGTTTTTTTAATAATTGAAGCTTAAATGTTTTATGGGTGTGTAAACAGTTGGCATTAGTCTACACAGGTTCATTAAAGAAGTTTTACCTAGGGACTAACTTTAGTAAACTCCCCTAATATTTTTCTGATTGTACACTGGCTTTTAGAATATGGTGTGGGGTAGTTTGTCAAGGTGACAACTTTTTACTAATTACATTTTATTCCAAACTAGAGTTTAGGCATAATTTTTTAACTTTTCATAACTGTATGGACCCTTTGGGGGGCGGCTATAGCAGCATAGCCTGTTTAGTACTTTGGTTTGTAAAAGATTTAAATAGTCTAGGATGTTTAAAGGTAAGCTCCATAAGAAGTTCCACTTGTAGGTGTTCAGTGGCAGTTTTGTAATTGACAAACAAGTTATAAAAGCAGACCTAACAGTTAGTGATTACAAATTGCATCAAGGCAAATAGGGTGGTTGAGTCCACACAACTGCCTGTAGACATCCTGGTATCTAGGCTGGAGATGGGGGCATTGCACCCAGCTTCAAGGCCTGGAGGTGGGACAAGTCTTACCTTGAAATCCTAGGAAAACATTACCTCCCCAAATGGGCGAAAGCATTGTTTAGCTCCTCAAATAGCCTAGGTGGGACAGGCAGGCCATCCTTTGGAATACAGATGTTTAGTGTAGCTCCTGGTGCTTAACTCTCTACTTAAGCCCTTATCTTTGAAAATTTAACATTTGGTCTAAATCCTGATATAAATGATCTTTTTAGTAATTATCAGACCACAATTTTGTTTTATTTTGGTGTTTATACCAATGTTTCTCTGCTTACCTGGGACTTATTTGTCTCAGTTAAATTTGAATTTTCTCCTTCCTTGTTCTGATTAATACCCTATCTCTTTACTTTTGATCTGGTCCTAACAATTTCATATTTTATTCTTAAACAAATTTATTTGTTTAGTGTCAGCCCAGAATTTACTGCCAATTAGGGTTTTAAGCACATACAGAGCAGTTTGGATTTAAGCTATTCCCCACAATTCACAACCTCAGCCTTTTACAGCCAACTATTACAAATGGTTGACAAGTTCTTGCCCAGTTATGCATGCTTATAAAGTAGCTTGCCATGACCTCCAGCTCTGATCAATTTTAGAAGAGCCAAACATTATTGCCAAAGTCCCAGGAGTGCCTCTTTCTATGTTAGGGTAAACGCAACCTTGACATTTCCCTTGGTCACTGGACTTGAACTTAGTGCCTGAGTGCTGTTTTTCAGCTCTCCAGTGCAAGGATTGCACTTTGCCACTTCGGACTCCAAAGCAACTCTGCCCGCTTTTTTGGCACTCTGCTGGCTAGTTAGAGATGATAATCTTTCTCTGCCTGGACTGGCTTTGAACTGCAGTTTGTAGATCGCTCACCTTTGGTCCTCAGCTCCACCCTCATCTGGGCCCCCTCCCATTTCTGGAGTTCCCTCCATACAACTGGTCTCTCCCTCTCTCCACCCAGACCCACCTGAACTCCCATCTACCTCACTTCCTTTTCTCTCAGATACTTCTGCTACCAGGATGATGATGGAGGTCATGTGCTCCCTCTTGGGGGAAATATGGCTCCTCTAATAAACCTTGTAATAATCTTTCTCCTTTGCCTGCCTGCCTCTGCATGGTCCCATAGGATGGATGTGTCTGATCCTCTTTCACTGGTGGCTCCATACTGGGATAGGTTCCCCAGTGCATTTGCTCCCCCTGCACTTCAGAAGGGAGTTCAAACAGCTGCCCTGGGACCTATTCTGAGATCCTTCACTCCAGTCACCAGAGGACCATCAAGGTAACTTTCTCCTGACTGAGTGCTCTACCAGCCCATCCAGCCCCACTAATTAATTCCCACTCCAGGGTAAGTGACAAGTTTGTCTGAGGTCAGGGTTTCTGATTCCAATATCAGTGGTAAGGCCACCTGAGCCTTTCTGGGCTAACTGAGCCCCACCCTCACCATCTGACCAAAAACTTGGCCAAGTGCTGGAATTAGCCACTAGAGGCCTACCATGGCCCAAGGACCCACCTTGGACCAACATAAGGACAGTCTCCACTGGTGGGGCCACCACCTATTTAGGAGCCAACCTGCACTGCAGAGGACACTCTACTCTAGGCACATGGCTTCAGGTCACTTACCATGGGAAGGACACTAAATTTCTTTACATTAAGGCCACCTGGCCTTGGAGGGCTGTTGAGTCCCCATCATTAAATTTGGCCCCACATTTAAAACTCCACTTCTGAGAGTGCTTGAGCAAGTAGCTCTCTCTCTCTCTCTCTCTCTCTCCCTCCCCTTAAACTTTGCCTCTTGCCAAAATTACCTGCTTGTAACCTCTTTCACAAGTATTTCATATGCTAAACGCTTTGGTTAAGCCCTGGAAGAATGTAACCAGTAATTGCTTGTTTCTACTCATTAGATAGAAAATGGGTGAGTTTAAGTCTAAACTCCCTGAAATAAAGGCCAACAAGTTTGGATATTACCAAAAGTGTATTAATCTTCTCTCTAGCATTGAGCAAGTGGTGGATGTGCCAAATTGGCATCTTGGTACTTCAGCTTAGTACTACCCCTTCCTCCTCCCCTGTCCTGTGGTGCCATTATGCTAGGCCAAGTGTATGTTCCTATTGCCTCCTGTTCACTAGGTTTCTTGTTGGCAAAGTTTTGTATTTTAAAATGACCACATGGTTCCATCATAATTAGAAAATTAGTTCCACTAAAATTTCAAAACTTTAAAAGTCTATTTTAAAATCTAAGCACGCTCTATAATCTGTGCACAAACATGTCTGTCTGTGTCTTATTTGACTATATGTAAGTGATTATGGTTTCAAGGTTACTCTGCCTACTAAAAATCTTTGTCAATGGAAGCTGTGAATTAATCTAAATTGCTTTAAAACTTTGTGACCTGACTAAGCCAAAGAAAAAACAGGCAGTTTTAAAAGACCTTGGAAAAGGACTTAAAAAAGACAATGTCCTTTACAAAGTAAATGAAATTGGTAACTAAGTTGGCTGTGAATTATGTCATTCCTATGTCCATTTATGCTAAGAGTTAACTATTGTTCACTGACCATGGCTAGTAAACTAAAGCTAAGGGTTTCATTCTCTGTTTTCTCCCCTGTGTGCCGATCAACTTCAATTAAGATCAAGGGACCAGAGTGACTATGCCCAGTCACAGCTGCCTAAACCAGTGGCACCAGCCTGCAAAAGCCAGTGTAAACCAGGTCTCTAACCAGTATATGTAGAAATATTGCAGGTTACCAACAGGAGGTGCAACAGTCCATACATGTTGGGAGATGCCACAGTCTCTCTCAGACTCTGGCCTTGCTTCATCTCACATGACCAAAAGCCTGTTAATTAAGGGTAAAACACAAGACACATTAGATATTTGGTTCTGTAAATGTTCATCGCCAGAAGTTAGACCATACGGGGTGTATGAGCAAAGGATAGAAATTGATTTCTATACTATTTTACAATTGGAGGTAAATTCCTAAAGGTAACAAAGACTGCAGAAAAAAAATATGGCCACTCTTTCTATTCACTGCCCACAGGACAGCCTACAGGCAAAGAATATACAGCCCAGTGTTTCAATGATGCATTTAAATGCAAATTAAAATAACTTTACAAAAAGGATTTAAAATGACATCCCCCTTGCAAAAATTTGAGAAGTTGTGGGGAGTGGCTGGCCTCCCAGACAAGTTTAAAAGATAAAATTTTCCTAAAGGTTTATTTCAAAGTAAAAAGAAATAGGATTATTCTAGTTTGCCCCTAAAATTTTTTGTAACAGTTGCCGGAAGGCCCACAGTAAAAGATAGGACAAGTTTGTCAAATGTAATTTAATAAGTAAAACCATGCTTATAAAACTACTTCCAGCCGGGCGCTGGTGGCTCACGCCTGTAATCCTAGCTACTCAGGAGGCTGAGATCTGAGGATCACGGTTCAAAGCCAGCCCGGGCAGGAAAGACCGTGAGACTCCTATCTCCAATAAACCACCAGAAAACCGGAAGTGGCTCTGTAGCTCAAGTGGTAGAGCGCTCGCCTTGAGCTGAAGAGCTGAGGGACAGCGCCCAGGCCCAGAGTTCAAGCCCCATGACCGACAAAAAAAAAAAAAAAAAAAAAAACTACTTCCAATGACCATCTTTGTTGCTTTTAATTGGAGTAAAAGTGACTGTTTGTAAAAAAAAAAAAAAAAAAAAAAAAAAAAAAACTCATTGATCTGCAGTTTGAAGCCAGTCCAGGCACAGGCAGACTAAAGTCCCTGTGAGATTGTCATCTCTAATCTGCCAACAGAGTGCTCAAAGCTGAGTTGTTTTGGAGTTTAAAGTGGCCAAGTGCTAGTCCTGAGCTGGAGAGCTGAGGGACAGCACTCAAACCCTGAGTTCAAGTCCAGCGACTGACCAAGGAAAGTGCCAAAGATGTATTTATCCCAACATAAGAAAGGCACTCCAGGGACCCTGACAATGTTAAAACATCCAGAGGCAATTACAAACAAATGTTTGGATGACAAAAGTGGTATCAGGTCCTGAGTTACTTGAGCTTGGTCCTCCAAAAAATTGATCAAGCCAGAAGGTCATAGAAAGATAAGTTTGTAAACATGCCTATCACCCATGTTGGTCTAACTGGGCAAAACTTTCCAGAGATCTGTGATAGTGGGTAATAAAAGCTAAGATTGTAGAATGTAAATCCCAAAACCCCTGTATCTCCTCAAAGTCCTAATTGGCAGTAACTTTTGAGCTGGTTAAATTCATCTGTTGAAAAGCTTGTAGAGCTGAGATTATGTTCCTATTGAGATCTGTCTAAAGGCCTACATAGGTAGGCATTCCTCTGCCAGACAGAAAATGCTTTTATAAACCAGGGTGTTAAACAGGCTATGCTGCTGTAGCCCAAGAAAAGGCCTGTACATTTGTTATAGGTTAAATGTTGTCTATAAGCCACTTTAAGCAGGCTACCCAGAGGCAGTGGGTCATAGAGTGCCAATCAGTCTCAGGTTAAAAGCATCTACTGGGCTTTCTTTTAAAAATCTCTGACAAGTAATTGTTAGTCAATTGTGAACAAGTTATAGGTAACCTCCATTTCATTGATCTCCTTGTTGCTTTAACTGGAAATAAAAAGAGCTTTTGTAAGAAAGTTCAAAGCCATCCTGGGCACACAAAAAAAAATCCTTCTAAAACTCCATCTCCCTACTAATCAGCACAGAACCAGGACTATCCAGCCAAAGGCTGAAAGTGGCATTGTGACTCTAAGTAGTAGAGCATTAGCCTGGAACAGAAGGACTCAGGGACAGTGCCCAGGCCTTGAGTCCAAACTGTAAATGCCAACCGGGACAAGCTATCCCAGGAATGGATGTTGAGACAATGGCCAGGACAAAGTCAGTCCTGACCATGGAAAACCATGGAAAAGAGTAAGAGATGCTACCCTAAATGGAGTCACTTTATGCTTTATGCATTGTTTCTGGCAAAACTGGGGCTTCAGCTTCCACCCCCACTACAAAGGCAGAGGAGGGGTCCCGCAGAGCAGTGGGGACCTCACAGATGAAGTCCTTCAGGGGAGGGGGCCTCACAGAAGAGGCTGCAAAAAGGGGTGTACCTCACTGGGAGGCCGCAGAAGTGAGAGTGCATTGTGGGGAGGCCACAGAAGTGAGAGTGCCTTGTGGGGGAGGCCGCAAAAGAGGGGAGGGCCTCACAGGGGAGACTGCAGAGGAGGGGAAACTGCAAAGGCACAGAGGAGGAGTTTAAACTTAAACTCATCCATACTTTTACCTTCAGTTACAAGGGAGAGGGAAAGAGGGAGAGGGAGAGGGAGAGAGGAAGAGAGGGAGAGAGGGAGAGAGAGAGAGCCAGAGCTATCTGCCCAAGCACTCACAGAAGTGGAGTTTTAAATTTGGGGCAAAATTTGATTGAAGGGCTCAGCAGCCCTCCAAGGCCCAGGTGACCTTAATGTAAAGAAATTTAGTGTCCTACCCATGGTAAGGGACCTGATTCCACGGGTCTATATTAGAGTGTTCTCCACAGTACAGGTTGGCTCCTAAAGGGGGTGGTGGCCTTGCCAGTGGAGAATGTCTTCATGTTTGTCCATTTGCATTCCTTGGGCCATGGAGGAGGGTTCCTTGGGCCAAGGTAGGCCCCTGGCACTTGGCTAAGGTTTGGCTCTGATGAGGGGAAGGGGGGCTCGGTAAGTCACAGAGGCCCAGGTGGCCTTACCACTGAGATATCAGAATCAGAAACCCAGACCTCAGATAAACTGGTCACTTACCCTGGAGTGGGATTTAATTAGCAGTGTTGGATAGGCTGGTAGAGCGCTCAGTCAGGAGAAAGTTACCTTTGTGATCCTCTGGTGACTGGCATATAGGATCTCAGGATGGGTCCCAGGGAAGCTGGTTGAACCTCCTTCCGAAGTGGAGGGAGGATCAAACCCACTGGGGAGCCCATCCCCACAGGGGCGACCAATGTAAGAGGATTAGAAAAAATCCATGCAAGGGGACCATGCAGAAGCAGGAAGGCAAAGGAGAAAGATTATTACAAGGTTTTTTAGAGGACCCATATTTCCCCCAAGAGGGAGCACATGACCTCCATCACTATCCTGGTAGCATGAGGATCTGAGGGAAAAGGAAGTGAGGTAGATGGGAGTCCAGGTGGGTCTGGGCAGAGAGAGGGAGGGGTCAGTTGTATGGAGGGAACTCCAGAAATGGGAGGGGGCCCAGGTGTAGGTGCTCATACTTCGAGCTCATGAATCTACCTGATTCTGGGGCCTGGATGAGTTGCCTTGATCTCTTCTAAGTCATTTACCATATGAGGCTTTTCTGAACTCATACATCACTGCAAATTGCTAGCATTCCTCCCTAGCACATCACTCAATATATTTTTTCCATCATATATTTAAACATATTTATGTGTATACATTCTCTACCCTCCCCCAACCCCACACACAAAGGCATAGACCTTCAAAACAAAGCTTTTCTTTTTTTCCTTGCTACAGTGTCTAGAACCTAATAAACTCAATAGATACAAAAGAGTGAGCTGGGTACTAGTGTCACACATATTCAGGAAACTGAGATCTAGAATCACTTTTTCCATTTATTTCCCATTTTGATTAAAATTTAAGCATTAAAGGAACTTTTAAAGAGAATCAAGACTTCCTTTTTTCTGGAGGTTTCCTTCACTCCCTTTCACCTAGTCCAGCTCAACCTATGTCCCCCTGGGGGCTTTGGCATCCCAGAAAATCCACAGTCCCCCAGACCCCAGTTAAATTCAGAGAGAATCCAGCATTGCCTTTAGTCATGTGGTGGGCAGAGCAGAAAGCATCCACCACGTGTGCTACCCAACACCTCTAATCCACACCAGTGCCACTTCCATACTCCTAGCCACATGAGCAGCATTGTGTCACCGTCGCTTGCACTGGCATAGGCTTCCGTGGTCATCAGGACAGATGTCCTGAGAGTTATTTCATCTGCACAAGGTGCCATTTCCTGGGTCCAGGTATATTGCTGATCTGGGAAATCACTGGCATTGGAGCAAGCCAGGGCTGCTGCAACCGCACTGTAGGATGCATCTCTCTGCAGCAAAACCTGAGGCCCTTCCTTCCTAGACACAATGGAGATCCTAGAAAATTCCCTGCTTGTCCCTAGATGAGTCCATGAATATATCTACAGCCCTCATCTGTCAGAAATGAACAAAGAGTACAGAATTGTTCAAGTCATTTTCCTTCTTCACAGAAGGGTGCACTATCATCCTGGCCCCCCAGAGCGAGGCAGCACACCAAATGGGGGGATCCACTTGGTTTTCATCCCAACCTAGGAATGATATTATCCCTTCTCATGTTGCTAAGGAGTCAGGATCACATCTTTGTAAACAATCGGTTACCAGGGTAATAGGGTCATAGAAGGAAGACAAGTCATTCTAACCATCAGTGGACCATCCCTAGTCAGGAGGCAGTGTACTTTGGGAGGCTATTGCTCAAAAACAAACATCCTTTTTACCTGTTAATGAAACTGCAAATCCACTGCACCTCACCTTTGTCATTACAACAACAACAACAAAAAGAAAAAGAAAAGGGTGTTTTGGATTTTCTTGTCAGGACTGGCTTGAAACCACAATCCTCAGATTTCAACCTCCTGAGTAGTGCCAAGATTTTTTATGAGACAATTCTCTCAAATTAACCACCAAGAAAGAAGCAAAAAGGAATAAAGAAAAGTCCAGGACTTGAGCTGAGGCTCAACTGGAAGATAATGGACAGCACCCATGCCCTGATTTCAAACCTATGACCAGCACATCATGATCATCATGATCATGATCATGATCATCATCATCATCATCATCATCATCATCATCATCATCATCATCATGTGAATAAAAAGACTGTAAGAGCCTATTAAGAATATTAAAATTGAGGGCTGGGAAGGTGGCTCAGTGGTAGAGCTCTTGCCTTGCATGCATGAGGCCCTGGGTTTGATTCCTCAGCACCTTATATCAAAAAAGAAAAAAGCCGGAAGTGGCACTGTGGCTCAAGTGGTAGAGCACTAGCCTTGAGCTGAAGAGCTGAGGATAGCACCCAGGCCCAGAGTTCAAGCCCCATGACCAAACAAAAAAATATTAAAATTGAGTGAGCCAGGCACTTTTTGGTGGCTGACATGTAATGCCAGTTAGGAGCATGAAATCTCAGGATGGTGGTTAAAAGCCCACCTGGGCAGGAAATTCCATGAGGCTCTGATCTCCAACTAACCAGCAAAAATGCCAGAAGTAGAGCTGTGGTTCAAGTGGTAAAGCAACAGCCTTGAATGAAAAAGCAAAATAACAGTGACCAGGCCCAGATACATAGGGTAGGACTACTACTAAGTAATCAATTAAATACAAATACACAAATAAAAATCAGAGTGGAAGATGAGCACAAAAGCCAAGAGAATTGGTGGTTTACACCTGGAGCTCAAGCTACACAAAAGACAGAACTTGAAGATCTGGGTTCCAAGGCAACTGAGGCAGAAAAGTCCCTTAGGAATTTGTGAGTATGTATCAGGTGTGGGTCTTGAACCCAGGGGTTGAAATAGAATTTTTTTTTTCTTAAAGGTAGCATTCTACCACTTCCTTTCTTTGGGGGATGAAATGGAGATAAGTTTTATGGACTTACCTGCCTGGGCTTTCAACCCCAATCCTCAGATTTCAGGTGCTGATACAGTACTCTTATCTTCTATGAGATTTTTTATCTTCCATGAACTGCCAAAAAGTAAAAGAAGCCAGAAGTTGATCTGTGTGGCTCAAGCCACAGAGACTGCTTGCTTTGAGGGAAAATGAACAACAAAATCCCTCATACACAGTGGCCCTGCCCTGGTTTCAAACCCAGGAAGTGACCAGGCCCTATGTTCAAGCCCTAGGACCACCACCACCAGCAACAAAAGAATGACTCAGGGACAGGGACTAGGCCCTGAATACAAAGCCTAGAAACAGCATTAAAAATAAAAGAAAAACAAATTCAGAGACTGTGGCTAGGCTCCAGAGTTCAAGGTCTACAACCAGCACCAGGACGGACACACACACACACACACACACACACACACACACACACACACACACACACACGAAATGAACAATATAATAAGAAGGCAAAAGAAGAAGAGCGAAGTCAATGAAATATTTTTAAGTAGTGGCTCATGCCTATAATCCTAGCTACTGTGGAAGCTGAAATTTTAGGATTGTGGTTCATAATCAACCTGGGCAGGAAGCTCCATGACACTTGGTTTTATGTGTGCTAGTCCTGGGGCCTGAACTTGTGCTGTTTTGCACAAGACTAGAACTATTCTACTTCCAAGCTCTTGGTGATTAATTGGAGATGAGAGTCTCAACAACTTTCCTGCCCTGGCTGGCTTTGAACCACCATCCTCTGATTTTAGAGCCTGGCTAATGTCCCTGTCTTCCCATGAGAATCTTTCTTTTTTTGGGGTTGGTCATGGGGCTTGAACTCGGCCTGCACACTGTCCCTAAGCTCTTCAGCTCAAGGCTAGTGCTCTACCACTTGAGCCACAGGGCCACTTCTGGTTTTCTGGTGATTTAGTGGAGATAATTGTCTCATGGACTTTCCTTCCCAGTCTGGCTTTGAACTGCAATCCTCAGATCTCACCCTCCTGAGTAGTGGCTTACAGGCGTAAGCCACTGGCACTCAGCTTTTTTTTTCTTTTCTTTTTTCTGTTTTATGGGTTGTGGGGCCTGAACTCCAGCTCTGGATGGTGTCCCTTAGCTCTTCAGCTCAAGGCAAGCACTTTACCACTGAGCCACTTCCCAGCTCCTCCATAAGAAACTTATCCCTTATGAATCACCAAATTTGTTTTACAAAGCCAGATGTTGAAATGTGGCTTAAGTTTTAGGACATGGGAGAGACTCCAGCACAGTGACCTTGCCCTGATTTCAGGTTTAGGAACAGTCACCACTCCCTGTGTTCCAGCCCTAGGACCAGAACCAAATAAATAAATAACTCCCCCATTTTCACTGTATTTGATCCCATTTTCACTGTATTTGATGTTGGCGTAATTTGTGAAGGTGAAGGGAAAAAACAAATTGTTTAAATAGGGATACAGCTAGACCGATTGCAACAATGAGATGTATAAGAAATTATTTCAAAAAATGAACTTTACAACTTTTGCCTGGTGGGGGTGGTAGAGAACATTACATAAACAAAGCCATTCATGCAGCTGTTGCTCAAGCTGTTAAAGTATGCTAGCCTTGAGAACAAACAATACAAAAAATTCTTCATTCACAGTGGCCCTGCCCTGACTTCAAGCCTCAGGAGAGTGGCCATGTCATGAGTTGAAGCCCTAGCAACAAAAATGAAAATAAATAAATAAATAAAGCCAGAACTTTATCTGTGGCTCAAGCCATAGAGACTGCTAGTCTTGAGAAAGAAAAGGGAAAAACCTCAGACACAGTGGCTCTGCCCTGATTTTATGACTAGCAAAAGTTAAGGCCCTATGTTCAAGCCCTAGGACCAGCAATGAAGAAAAAAAAAAATACAGCAACAACAAAAACTCTGCAAAAATGCCCAAGTCCTGAGTACAAGCCATAAGAGCATCACCTAAAATAAATGCAGAAAGAAAGAAAAATACATAAAGAGCCACAATTTGAACTGTCTTGAGGTGGGAAGCCTACTAGTCTTGAGAAAAAATTAGGAATAATGACCAGGCCTGGAGTTCAAGTACTATAACAAGCTCAAAAAAAAAAAAAAAAAAAATCTGTTGGGAGCCAAAAGGAGTCTCTCAACATGAAGATAGGCTTGACTATCTCACCAGAACATCTTGTGGCTGAGTTTACAGAACCACTCTCAGAAATCCGACGCTTTCATCCTGCCTTATGCAAATATCCTGCAGCTGCTAATGACCACCCTTTCACCCTGCCCTATGCAAACATCCTGCAGCTGCTATGGCCAATGAAAAAGCTTCCTTAATGGCCAATTTAAAAGCTTCCTTATTCCAAGCATATAAATACCCCAGTGTGAAAAATAAAAATTTGCAGCTTGATCAGAATCCCTGTCTTGCTGTCATTCTTCATGTCTCTTGTCCCTTCATTCCTCTCGTTTAGGTTCATCGCCCTCGTTGACGTCCTGCAGGTTGGGACAAAAATCCACAAAAAAAAAACCTTCAAAACAAAAACCTCAGAAAGAGTGGCCAGCCCTAATAATAAGCTAGATGACCCAAACTTACGAAAAAGAGAAAAAGAATAATAAATTAAGTGAAAAGAAGGACAAAAATATTAGAGCCAATTTAAGATTTTAAAAATATGGTTCACACCTATAATCCTACCTCCTCAAATAGCTGAAATCTGAGCATTTGTGGTTTGAATCCAGCCTGGGCAGGAAAGTAAATGAGAATTCTTTTCATTTATGCTACTCCTGGGCTAAAACTTGAGTTTTACTCAAGGCTAGAGCTCTACTGCTTCCTACCTGTTGCTGGTTAATTGGTGAAAAACGTCTCATTGATTTTCATGCCTAGGATGGCTTTGAACCTTGGCTCTCAACTTTCTTTTTTTTTTCTTTCTTTCTTTATTTTATTTTATTTATTTTTTTTTTGTGAACACACTGTACAGCGGTTTTACAATTACATGGGCAGGTTAATGCGTACATTTCTTATCAAGCATTGCAGCCTCCTCCTTTGTTTACACTACACATCCCTTCCCAGCCTCCCCACCCAACCGCCCACCCAATCCTCCCGGCTTTCCCCCCCACCAACATTGAAAAACTCGTTTTCGACATGACAACTTGTACTTCTCATTGTTGCAACAGGTCTACCTATATCCTTAAACGACTTGTTTTTCCCCATCTCCTACACAAGTTATAATGACATCAAATATAGTGAAAGCAGGGTTATACTGTGGGGGAGGGACATACAAAGCTACAAAGAGATAATCTTATAAATGCGTTAGAAACAAATGCATGAAAGGAAAAAAAACATTAAAATACATATCTAAGGATTCATTTTCATAACATCACATTATCTGACCTTTTCTGCTTGACTCATACATATACTAGATATTGCAAATAATGGAAACCATGGCACCTATGTTTCTTTTGGCCTGGCTTATTTCACTTAATATAATGTTTTCCACGTTTTTCCATTTCCTAACAAATGGGGCAATGTCATCTTTCTGATGGAGGCATAGAATTCCATTGTGTATATATACCACATTTTCTTGATCCATTCATTTACTGAGGGGCATCTGGGTTGGTTCCATATCTTAGCTATGGTAAATAATGCTGCAATAAACATAGTTGTGCTGTTGGCGTTAGTGTGGTCTTGTTTGTAAACATTTGGGTAAATGCCCAAAAATGGGATTGCTGGGTCATAGGGGAGCTCTATGTGAAGTCTTTTGAGGAACCTCCAAAGTGCTTTCCAAAGTGGTTGAACAAGTTTACATTCCCACCAACAATGAAGTAAGGTTCCCTTCTGTCCACATCCCCTCCAGCATCTGTTGTTGTTAGAGTTCTTGATTTTTGCCATTCTAACTGGAGTGAGGTGATATATCAATGTTGTTTTGATTTGCATTTCTTTTATGGCTAGAGAGGCTGAGCATTTCTTCATGTGTCTATTGGCCATCCTTCTTTCTTCTTCAGAGAAGTTTCTCTTTAAGTCTTTAGCCTACTTGTTTATTGGGCAGTTTTTTCTTTGCAGATTTGTTGTTGGGGGATTTAATTTTTTGAGTTCTAAGTATATTTTAGATATGAGACCCTTGTCTGTTGTATGGCTAGTGAAGATCTTCTCCCAATTAGTGGGCTTTCTATTGATCTTGCTAGCTATGTCCTTTGCCATGCAAAAGATCTGCAACTTCATGCAATCCCATTTGTCCCACCTTTCTTTGATTTTTTGTGTTTCCGGGTCTCTATTCAGAAAATTTCGGCCTGAGCCGAGGAGACCTAGGGTTTCTCCTATTCCATCCTGTAATGTTTTCAAAGTGTCTGCTTTGACTTCGAGGTCTTTGATCCATTTGGAGTTGATTCTGGTGCAAGGTGATATATAAGGATCTAGCTTTAGTTTTCTACAAGTAGTTAACCAATTTTACCAGCACCATTTACTGAAGAGGCTGTCGTTCTTCCATTCTATTGTTTTAGCTCCCTTATCGAAGATTAGATGGCTATAGGTCTGTAGGTTCATTTCTGGGATTTCAATTCTATTCCATTGGTCCTGATATCTGTTCTTATGCCAATACCAAGCTGTCTGGATAGTCATCTTGGCTTCCTGTAGTTCTTTTTTCCTTTCTGTCTTTTTTGACAGTTGTGGGGCTTGAACTCAGGACTTGTGTGCTGTCCCTGAGCCTCTTGTACTCAAGCCTTGTGCTCTACCATTTGTGCCATAGCGCCACTTCTGGGTTTTGAGTGGTTAATTGGACATAAGAGTCTCACAAGGACTTTTCTGTCTGGGCTGGCTTCCAACTGAGGTCCTCAGATCTCAGCCTGTTGAGTAGTTAGAGCCATAGAACACTTATCTCATATTTGTTAGGTATGAAAAAAAGAGATAGCCGAGTAAGAACAGCACCATGCACATGCTATTCAGGTAAGGGGTAGTTTTATTCAGTAGACCTGCTGGGACCAGGCAAGGTTGGCACTCCACATGGCTGGGAAAGGCCTTGGAATGAGAGAGAGCTGGGAAAGAGAGGAAAGAGAGAGGAAAGAGCTAGAAAAGAGCAGAGAGAGCAGAGAGAGTCTGGGCCTGGGCTAGGCCTTATCTAGGGTACGGGCAGAGAAAGGTGTGGACACATCAAATTCAGATATGACCTCAGTGGATGCAAATGTGACTTCTTCCAGGTGTCCCAGTTGCCTAGGTAACGCAGTTACTGGGTGGAGACTTTGCTGTGAGGAGTGTGGAGTCTGCTCGCCATCCAGGAGCAGACCTTACAATATTAACAAAAAAAAAAAAAAGATGAGCTATGGCTCAAATTGTAAAACTTCCATCCCAGAGGGGGGAAAAAGCCCAACACCTCAAGAAGACTGGCAGGTCAAGCCCTAGTATCACCATAAAAAAATGAAAACCAGGGCTGGGAAGGTGGCTCAGTGGTAGAGTGCTTGCTTGCTTTGGATGCATGAGGCCCTGGTTCGACTTCTCAACATCACATAAGCAGAAAAAAAAGCTGGAAGTGGTGTTGTGGCTCAAATGGTAGAGGACCAGGAGCTGAAGTGCTGAGGGATAGCACCCAGGCCCAGAGTTCAAGCCCCGTGACCAGCCAAAATAAATAAATAAATAAAAGCCAAATACAAAGAAATAAAAACAACCACCAAAAATAAAAAGGAAGAGTTGTGCACTGGCTAAAGATGTAGTGCCTGCTAACTTGGGGGGAGGGGGGCGGAGGGGGAGAAAGCATGGACACTGGAGACTGGCCAGGCCACTTTGAAGCCCTGGGATTAACACAAAGAATAAAAACAACAACAAAAAGGCAGAAAGTGATCTTTGGCTCAAATAGACTATCAGCTTTAAATCAAAAACAAAAACTAAACAACACTGACCAGGCCCTGTGTTCAAGCCCTAGGTCCAGAACCAAAACATAAGAAAAACCTAGCCAGGTGCCAAAGGGTCACACCAGTAATCCTAGCTACTCATACTCAGGAGGCTGAGTTCTGTGGATCACAGTTTGATGCAAGGAAGGAAAGTCCGAGAAACATAATAGACTACTCAGAAAAAGCTGGAAGTGGTGCTGTGGCTGAAGTGGTAGAGTGTTAGCCTTGAGCAAAAGAAGCTCAGGGACAGGGCCCAGGCAGAAGAGTTCAAGCCCCAAGGTCAGCAAAAATGAACAAAGAAAAAAGAAAGTGAGTAATTAAGCTGTGGCTCAAGGTATGAAGCCTGCTAGCCTGGAGAAAAAAAGGTAAAAAATGTAAACAAAAATATTAAAAAATTATTCCCAGAACCACATGCTCCAGTGCACTTTTCCCTACACCCTTAGTTTGCAGACAACCAGGCCAATGCCCCTGCTATACCCTGTATCTCTATGCCAAAAATTTCAATTATTTGAAAACTGCCTTCCGAGAATTGCCACATAGGGACCACATTGAGAATTATTGACCTCAAAAATATTTATTAACATGATTTCTTTTATTCTTGTGATTTTTCTATGTCATTCTCATCATTACTTCCCTAGCACCTAGCAAATTACCTAGAATAAAAATATAGAGACATATCTGCTTATTGAACATCTACATGTATATTTGGGATAATAAGCTAGTTTATATGGGGTCAACAACACTGAGCATTTTTTACAATGAGCCTCATAGTTTGTAAAAAACAAAAACAAAAACAAAAACAAATAACACAATTTAACCCTCAAGAACTCTACATTTGCTAGTCAGCAGTCACTCATACCTCTCATCCTAGCTACTAAATGGAAGCAGGTGCTTGTGTTGTTAAAAATAGTAATGTTATAAAGGAAAAGCAGAGAATTATTATAGACTATAGGAGATCAAGTATACACAACTATATATAATTCATGATCATGTACTGGTATTAGTACTGGAGAAAAAAATGACAGGGACAGAATTGAGCCAATTGTCAAGACTGAAATATAGACAAAGATTAAGCAAAGTATGGCATTGTGATTAATTTACTGAAGCCGGTAACTACTGTGGCTATGTAATAATGGGACATTTTTATCCTGAGGAGAGCAAGATTAAAATATGTAGGAATAGAGGACTATGATATATACAAGTTAATCTCAAATGTATGTCCACAAAGAGAACATACACACAAATAAGTGATTAAGCGAATGAAGGAAAATGTTAACTATAGTGAATTTTCATAAAAAGCACATAAATACTGTTTATATTCTTTTTATGACTTTTCTTAAATTTGACCATTTTTAAACAATACTAGATTGAATAGTGAAGAGATGCACTTGAACTGCAGAAGATGAGTTCCCGAAGAGTGTTCTGAGAGGGTTTCATGGAGAAAGCAAACATTAGGGGATAAGAATAAAAGATCAAGTGTTAACATATGAAAAATTATGGAAATCCAAACATTCAGACTACAACAATAAAGTACCAAGAGTAAGAAGGTTCACAGACACAGAAAATAACTCAGGGCTACTGTGGGTTGAGGGAAGGCAAGAGGCATGAATGGTTTAATGGTCCAAAATTTTTGTCAAGGGTGATGGATATGTTTGGGATAAGATAAAGGTGATGGTTCTACAATACTGGAAATGTACTGAATGTCACTGAATTGTGGTTATAATAATAAATGTTATTACTATTTCCCTATAAAGAAAAACAATCATCCCATTTTAGAGGCTACTGTTTCCAGGAAACTCTCTGACATTATATACTCACAGGAAACCGTACTCTTTCTTTCTTACATTCAGTAGATTTTAAACATGTATTTCTTTATGTTTTTTTTTTCTTTTTGAGGTCAAACCCTGCTAGCACAGGCAGGCCTGGAACTTTCTGCTACTTTGTTGCTTGAGGAATGTCTTTCTTCTACCCAAGACATTCCATAACAAAATTTATTTTCTAATAACAACAACAACCAAAAAGATCAGTTATTAGGGTCCTTACCCTAGGACTTAGGAGCACACAGGACATCTTGATTATATCAGTTCCCTCTGTCCAGAGAGCATTGTGTGCCTGGGGCTTACTGGTTTACAGAATGTCTCCTGAGCCTGGGAAAGATAGGTATAAAAGGAAAAAGCATCCCATGTCCTGTGCATGAGCAGGCAATGGAATATATGTTGTATTAAATATTTCTCTGGATATAGAACCTCTCTGCCCACTCTGACCTTGGATATGAACATAGCTCACAAGTCATCAACAAAGAGAAAGGCTTTTGCTCTTACTTCCATATTGTAAATGGTTACTATCTCAGTTTTTATTCACTGAAGTGTCACAAATAAATGAATCACAATCACCAAGAAGTAATAACTTACCCTGGCCAGTTTGTCTGGTTTGCAGGAGATGTGTTGGGAAAAACATCTCTGTTATCTCTTCAGAAAAATCTTCATCCCCTGAAAAAAACAAAGTTTTACATGAAAAACATTCCAGAAAAACTGCTGAGGATCACAAGAAAGGTGAGAAGGAAGAGGAGTGAAGGCAGCAGAAGTATGCATAACAATTTAATGAGCATGGAATATGAGTGCTTATAGAATTTTTTCCTTTCCTTCTCAAGTTTTTATGATGCATTGTTATCATTATCCATTCTTTCACTATTAAACTTAAATGTCCAATTAAGACAAACATTTCTGAGACTTTTCTTCCACCACTGGTTAAGCTGAAGCTACAGGCGTTAGGGATAATAATAATCACTCGGCCTTCTGAGATTTCTGGGCAGACTTTGTGGCCTTGCCAGCTCCTGCAGACTTCTTGTCCACATCTTTGATGCCACACACAGCAACTGTCTCCTATCACAAACAGCAAGATGACCCAAAGGAGGATAGTCAGAGAAGCTCTCCACATACACAAGGCTTGCTGGAACCATATGAACCATGACAGCATCACTAGACTTCAGGAATTTAGGACTAGCTTCCAACTTCTTACAAGATCTCTGTTCAAGTTTCTCTTTCCAGTCAGTAAACTTGCAAGCAATTTACGCTGAATGACAATCCAGGACAGAGGCATAGTTAGCACTGATTTGGCCTGGATGGTTCAGGAAGGTCACCTGAGCAGTGAAGCTAAATGCTTCCTTGGGTGGATCATTCTTGTTGTCATCACCCACGTTGCCACCCCAAACATCTTTGGGTGACATGCTTATAGAATTTTTTTGTGCATAGTATGTCGATAGATGTTCTTAATGGGCTTATAAGAGAGGTGGGCATTATCACACTTTGGCAATAAAGATAATGAAGGCTGGAAGAGGTCAAGAATTTCCACAAGATTTCTTAGCAAAGGTTAGGAGTTAAACCTTGGCCTCCACTCTCAATGCTCTTTGCGTCACATTACAGAAGAATGAATGGAGAGTATGAAGCAGATATTGTATAAAGTAAATGGAATTCAGGGCTGGGAATGTGGCTTAGTAGTAGAGTGTTTGCCTAGCATGCATGAAGCCCTGGGTTTGATTCCTCAGTACCACACAAACAGAAAGAGACAGAAGTGACCCTGTGGCACAAATGGTAGAGCACTAGCCTTCAACACAAAGAGGCTCAGGGACAGAACCCAGGCCCTGAGTTCAAGCCCCAGGACCAGAAAAAAAAGAAAAGAAAAAGAATTTAAAAAATGGAATTCAAGTTTTGGGAAGAGTTTCAGGCAGAGAAAATGAGTGCCAAGATTAGGGGGTGAAAGCATAGCAGGAAGTTTAGTATAATCACAGCATTTAATGTAAACAAAGGAAAAAAGCGACAAAGTAGGATCCAGCAAAGACTAGGCCTTTACATCCTAGTAAGATTTCAAAGTTTCTAACGAAGAGATGAGGAACCACTGAATGATTTTTAGAACAGAGACAAGTAAGATCAAATTTAAATCAAAGGAAGATCATTTTAATGGCTGAGTAGAGAACTGATCAGCACTAATCTAGGAACAAAAAAGGAAGTAAAATTGAGGGAATAATCCATGATCCAAGTGAGCAAGATGATGTTTAAATCAGCGGGAGAAAGGATTAATGTTGGAAGGGTGCTAAGGAAAATGCTATCTTGATGATGGGAAAACAGAACACCTCACTGAAGAAACATGCAAACATATGGGTAAGTCAAGAGCAAACTATAATCAAGACAGCCAAACATACTGTCAGGAAATATTCCTTCTCTCTTTACACACCTAAATCCTATCCATTCACTCACTTTGAGACCAGCCAAAGGTTTTAACCTTTAGAATCTATATATTTCTTAATCATCAGTCTATAGCTTAAAGGGCAAATTGTTACTGCTTTATCTGACCATTGTCCCCCAAATTTCCTGGGATTGGTGGGAAGAATGTATCATAGCTCATTTGTGCCTCTCCCTTGGCATTTAAGAGAAAGAATTAAAATGACTTAGCAATCCCAAGTATAAGATGGATTGTGAAGGTGATCTCATTAATACCATCCTTACCAACGTAACTCATTTAAGCAACATTTAACTATATCCTAATATGAATAAAAATCTAAAACCTGACTCGTAGGTTGTCATCCAACTAAATCCTACTGGGTGCAAGAAATTAATCTAAAAACATAATGACATACCTATATCACAAAATATTGACAAAATGATCCAATAGCATGCAGAATTTTTTTCATTTATATTTATCTCATTCTGTTCTAAAAAATTATTTAGTGTATACTTAGAATGTAAATAATATTCCAATATATACATTTAATTTACAATGTTCAGATATACAATGTATTATGTTTGAGTGTTAATAACTTTTTTTTGGTAAGTGTTGAGAACAAAATGAGGCAGGTCACTGCTGTGGCTCATGCCTGTAAACCTAGGTATTTGGGAAGTTGAGAATGGAGGATTATAATTTGAGGTCAGCCTTGGCAGCACAGTTTGTGAGATCCCTTCTCAGCCATAGTCTGTTACATTAATATGTGCTCATCCTCCTACACTAATGTGAGAGTCCAAAATTAAGAGGATCTCAGTTCCAGCCCAGCCTGGGCAGAAAATTTTAGGAGATTCCATCTCAACAGAGAGGCTGGACACAGTGGCAAGTGTCTGTGATCCTAACAATGACAGGAAGACTGAAATCGGTAATTGTAGTTCAGGCATGCATCCAGGCAGGAAACCATACTCTCCCTGAAAACAGTCAAGGGAAAGCAGGGCCCAAGGCATGGCTCAGTGGTAGAGTGTCTGCTTACTAAGTTTGAGTGAGCTGAGCTCAAACCCCAGTACCATCATAACAAAGGAAAACAATGGTGGAAGATCACTACCAAATACTTTCCACAGAATTAAGTATATATTGGGCAGGAGTGTGGCCCAGTATTAGGCTAGGGATGTAACTCCATGGTAGAGTACTTGCCTGAGGCTTTGCATTTGGTGACTGGCATTGAGATGAGGAGAAGTTGCATCGAAAGTATGTAGGATGGTGCTGGTGGCTCACGACAATAATCAGCTACTCAGGAGGCTGAGACCTGGAGAATGGACGTTTAAAGCCAGCCAGGCAGAAAATTCTGTTTAGATCTATCTCCACTTAGCAAGAAAAAGACAGACTGGTGTCGTGGTTCAGATTAGTAAGACATCAGCTGAGTTCAAGCTGTGGTCCTGGCACCAAAAACAACAATAACAAAATAAATAAATAAAGGAATAAAGTGTGGGCATTGGAGGGACTTTGGAGAAAGGCAGGACTCTCCCAAAATCGGAAGACATATTCTTAGGCAAAGGGATGGCAAGGACCAAGAATGCTGATAGAAAAAGATGACCAACACTACCACAACAGCAGGTTCCTACCTTTATCCCCGTCAGCTACTTCCATTTTTTCAGTACTTCATTGAGATATCATTAAATGCCAACATCACTGCTGAATTCTCAACAAATATCACTGAGGAGGGCTGGCAAAGAGTGATAGGAGTTGGGCAGGAGTCTCTTTTCAGAGTCATTTCTGGTGAACATATTAGACAAAAATCCAACTGTTTAGAAAATCCCTCAGAGTCCTCTGAATGGTATTTAAAGTTCAAGATTCCCATTCCTACACCAAACAGATGCTGATTACATGAACAAATGCAGTTAATTGCAGAAAAAAGTTTATAAATAACACAACTGTCATATTGAGGAGTAATTAGAAAGAATGCAACCATCTAAACACATCACAATGGCTTTATGTGTTTCCTAAGTTAAGACTTCTAAAAAGCAGATTTTTTAATCTATTATATCTTTGGAATCATTAAAATAATTACCATCTCTTGCTTATGACTATTATGCCACTTATTGAATACATTATTTCATTTTTGTTTTGTTTTGTTTTTGCCAGTCTTGGGGTCTGAACTCTGGGCTTGGGCACTGTCTCTCAGCTCTTCAGCTCTTCAGCTCAAGGCTAGTGCTCTACCACTTGAGCCACAGCACCACTTCTGGCTTTTTCTGCTTATGTGGTACTGAGGAATCGAACCCAAGGCCTCATGCATGCAAGGCAAGCACTCTACCACTGAGACACCTTCCCAGCCTCTGAATAAAGTATTTAATTTAGTACTTATTTTAACAACCTGTAAGGAATTAGATTGGGTTACCTTACAGATGAGAAAAGAGCTCAGGATTGCAGGTCACATGGCTTTAGTAAAAGACAGATCTTCATTTTGACTCAGTGGATAACTACAAAGCCCATCATAGTTAACTGCCATCTCAATACTTCAGAAAAACATTAAGAACTTATGTTCAAAAAATCTTTTTTTTCTTTTTTTGTGCAAGTCCTAGGGCATGAACTCAGGGCGTGGGTGCTGTCCCTGAGCTTCTTCAGCTCAAATCTAACAATCTATCACTTGAGCTACAGCTCCACTTTGGGCTTTTGGTAGTTACCTGGGGATCAGAGTCTCACACTTTGCTGGTGAGCTGGCTTTAAACCCAGATCCGGGGTCTCAGTTTCCTGAGTATCTAGGTTTACAGGTGTGAGCCACCAGTACCTGGTCAGAAAAAAATTTCTAATCAGGAATCAAGCTTTTACATAGACTAAGGAATCATTTATTAGTAAGATGTTATACAATTGTCTAGTCTGACTTCTTAAACACGATGCTGAAGACAACAAACAAAAAAGAAAATGTCCCAGTCTGCATAAAATCCATACTAAAGGAGTAACAAAAGTTTCTCACTGAGAAATATTCGCTTTGCAGAAAACTTGAAGACTAGTTATTTTACAGTTGATGAGAAATAGAAAAAAATCAAAGCCGGGCGCTGGTGGCTCATGCCTGTAATCCTAGCTACTCAGGAGGCTGAGATCTGAGGATCGCGGTTCAAAGCCAGCCCGGGCAGGAGAGACCATGAGATTCCTAACTCCAATAAACCACCAGAAAACCGGAAGTGGCACTGTAGCTCAAGTGGTAGAGCGCTCGCCTTGAGCTGAAGAGCTGAGGGACAGCGCCCAGGCCCAGAGTTCAAGCCCCACGACCGACAAAAAAAAAAAAAAAAAAAAAAAGAAAAAAATCAAATGAGGTTTAGAAATATCAGTGGCAAGCACACTGACAGTTCAAAGAAGTAAACAGAGAGCCATCTTTAAAAGCACTAATATTTGGAAATTTTTCATCTGGCAGCTCTCAAACATGCTAGTCTCAGGACCTCTTAATACTCTTAAATTTTGAGAGCTCCCAAAGAGCTAATTAAACAGGTAAGGTGGCTCAGTGGTAGAGTGCTTGCCTTGCATGCATGAGGTCCTGGGTTCGATTCCTCGGCACCACATAAGTAGAAAAAGCCAGAGGTGGCACTGTGGCTCAAGTGATAGAGCGCTAGCCTTGAGCTGAAGAGCTGAGGGACAGTGCCCAGACCCAGAGTTTAGGCCCCACAACCGGCAAAAAAAAATGTTAGTAGAGCCAGGAACTGTTGACTCTCACCAGTAATCCTAGCTACACACTCAGGAGACTGAGATCTATAGATTGCTATTAAAAGCTAGCTGGAGCAGGAAAGTCAATGAGATTCTTATCTCCAATAAACTACTCAGAAAACAAAACAAAACAAAACAAAAAAAACCCAGAAGTACAACTATAACTCAAGTGGTAGACTACAGCTCAGGATCAATGCCTAAGTGCTGAATTCAAGCCCCAGGACTGGCACAAAAATAAATAAATTAAATAAAAAATAGGGGATACACATGCATTCGCATGTGCATGCACACACACACGAGAGAAACAGACAGATATGTTAAAAAGTAGAACTCAGCTAATGAGCAAAGCATCAGGTATTGAGTCCTAGTTTCACAACCCAAACAAAAGAAAATTTAGAACTCAAGTGCTTATGGTAGTTTTGTAAACTTAAGAACAAAAACACTGGGGATGGGAAGGTGGCTCAGTGGTAGAGTGTTTGTCTTGTATGCATGAGGCCTTGAGTTCAATTACTGAGCACCACATAAGCAGAAAAAGTTGTAAGTGGCGCTGTGGCTCAAGTGGTAGGATACTAGCACTGAGCTAAAGAGCTGAGGGTCAGCACCCAAGCCCAGAGTTTACTCCACACAACTCACCAAAAAGAAAAAAAAAAAGAAAGAAAAGAAACACTACTTATTAATATACGCTTATTGAAAAAAACTGTATTTTCCAAAAAAGGTAAAATTTCAGCAGAATAGTCCCATTGTTTTACATCTTTAATAAATCTCTTCATCCTTTAGCCTAATGAAAGACACCTGTATTCTCTCATCTGCTTTTATACTGTCTGTTGGGTTATGATGTTTCAAGTATATGCAGAAAATCTACCTTACAAAGTCACTTAGTTAGAAAAGGAAGAAATATTTTAGTTGCCTTCTCAGATTATCAATAAAGCTAATGCTGGCATACTCCTTAATATTACACTAAAACTCAACTAGTGGTCATCTCTTAAAATTTAGTTGTAATGAGATATATAGCAATGAGCCTGAAGCTATACCATAAGATTTTCTGCTTGGATGTATTAAATTAAAATCAGTTAGTCTTTTCTTTTCTTTTGCCTGTACATGATTTGCTAACATCACACATTAAATAATGGGAAAATACTCACACTGAGTCACACAAATCTTCCAAATGCTGACCAACTGTCCTGAAATCAATGAATATAGCTGTTATTATCAACACAGATTTCATCAGCATAGTCTGTAAACAGCACTGGGAAGCTACAAAGCTCAACAGAGCAATAAATACATTCTATAAAATTGAAACTTAGTTTGAATGTGTATCATGACTCATACATCGTTGCTTTTCTCGTCGTAAAGGCTCATTTCATTCACTTTTAAGAAATGTTCACCAAATAAAATTCTAGTCTCTATGACCACTTGTATACTTCAGAGTGAAAATGTCATTCCATGGCAAAGTAAATAGTTCATTTAAACACTACAAATGGGCTAGGCACTGGTGGCTCATGCTTGTAATCCTAGCTACTCAGGAAATTAATATCTAAGGATCATGGTTCAAAGCCAGCCCAGGCAGAAAAGTCTGTGAAACTCTTATCTCCAATGAACTACTCAGAAGAAGCCAGAAGTGGTGCAGTGGTTCAAGTGGTAGAGCACTACCCATGAGCAAAAAAGCTTAGGGCAACATCCAAGCCCTGAGTTCAAATCCTAGGACCAGCTTAAAAAAAAAAGACAAAACTGAATTCATTGGATTCCACTTTCTTAAAATAGCCAATTAGCAGAGAATATGTCTTAGAAATATATCTAATTAAATGTTAAAATAAAACAACCTTAAGATTCATTTGTCCAGAAATTACATTTTATACTAACTGCCACATTACCTATTACTATAAAAAATGAGCAGCTTCAACATTCATATTTTCTAAGAGATACAGGCTTTAAATTGTGGAGGCAGGGAGGGGGAAGAGTGTCACTCATGTTTTAGGTACTACCACCTTTTCTGCCTCAATTCAAGATGGGATTAAGGATCCCACAAGTCACGAGGCACAGATGAAGTATCCAGAGATATAAAGAAACATTAGCCAAACTGAGGACAAACTCTGAAAAGAGCAATCTCTAACTGTAATCACTGGCAGGGGTGTACGAACAATATCAGTATGAGGGATGCTAAGAGGAGTCTGACAGGGAAAAAAAGAAGAAGACATAAGCAAGAGGCTGACGTGTCTGAACACCTAGATGGGGGAAAGTTGCAAAAAGAATTCTACATGAAAATTCTCACTGCAAAAAAGAGAGAGATGCAGGGTACCAGTGGCTATCCTTGTCAGACTGCTACTCAGGCAGCTGAGATCTCGGGATCACAGTTGGAAGCCAGCCTAGGAAGAAAACTCCATGAGACTCCTATCTCTAATCACAAAAAATAAGCTGGAAGTAGAGGTGTGGCTCAAGTCCTTAAAGGTCTAACTTTAAGCAAAGAAGGTCAGGGACAGCAAACAGACTTTGAGTTCAAGCCCCAGGACTAGCACAGGCGTTGTGCGTGCACACACACAAACACACAAATTGCTCTAGTAATAATAAATAATCTAGTAATAATATTAATATTAATAATAATGAATACCCTAGTAATAATAAATACTCTAGTAATAATAAATACATTGCATCTTCCCACTCCGATTCTGAATTTTCATATTACCTTTTTTCTCTTCTTCTTCTTCCTCATAAAATTCTGCTAGGGAAAATGCTTCTGAGTTGTTCTAATTCAAATATTAGAGCCTCTAATTCTTCTCCACTCAGAGAATTAAGTAAAGATTTCACCTGAATGAAAATAATAAAATATTGTGTAAATATTAATGAAAAAAATCTCATAAGGAGAAAAGACTGAAGAGCTCATGCCAGCACAGCTCTGTGTGTGTGTGTGTGTGTGTGTGTGTGTGTGTGTGTGTGTGTGTGTGTGTGTGTGTTTGTGTTGGTCCTAGGGCTTGAACTCAAGGCCTGGGGGCTTAGCTTTTGTGCTCAAGTCTAGCACTCCATTATTTGAACCACAGCACAACTTCCAGCTTTTTGGTGGTTAATTGGAGATAAAAGTCTCACAGACACTCTTATCTGAGCTGGCTTCCCACCATAATCATCAGATTTCATTCTCCTAAATAGCTAGGATTGCAGTACCCATTTCTAATTTTTTTTTTTTTTTTTTTTTTTTTTTTGCAGATCCTGGAGCTTGAGCTGGGAGCTATCCCTGAAGCTCTTTGTTCTCAAGGATAGCGATATACACTTGGAGCTACAGGACTACGTCCAGCTTTCTGAGTTATTTATCAAAAATAACCTGTCTGGTCTGGCTTTCAATTAACCTCATATCTCAGCCTCCTGAGCTAGGATTAGAGCCAGAACTAATTTTTTTAATAACCGTAACACTAAAGGGTAGATATTATAGGAAAATAGATAGAATTTGAATTTCCAAAATTAATATAGGCCAAAAGATAAATGAAAATTATCAGTGCTTAAGCATGACTTCGAAGCCCAGGCAGAAAAAGTCATGAAACACTTATCTCCAATAAACCAATAGAAAAAATACTGAAAGTGTTGCTGTGGCTCAAGTGGTAAGTGCCTGCCTTGGGCTGAAGAGCTGAGGCACAGGACCCAGGCCCAGAGTATAAGCCCCAAGACCAACATAGAAGAAGAAAAGAAGAAGAAGAAGAAGAAGAAGAAGAAGAAGAAGAAGAAGAAGAAGAAGAAGAAGAAGAAGAAGAAGAAGAAGAAGAAGAAGAAGAAGAAGAAGAAGAAGGAGGAGG
>NW_027204155.1:0-38652 GCF_024711535.1 Dipodomys merriami | reverse complement strand
TGGTATGGTCACACACACAAATAAATGTATACATAATGAAATAGATGAAAATAGTAAATTCAGTTTCTTCCCAATTTTGATGAGGTAAACACTTGTTTCCAAGTTTGTCAGCAGCACTCATTGCTTGAATGCTTATTTACACTTCAGTAAAAAACAGGACTGTGACACTCATTCAATTAATTTTAATATTACAAATTTTAATAATACAATTCCATTCATATGCAAAACTTTGAATGTTCAATATTTCAAGGTAAAACAATGAATTTAAGAGATTATTATTTAATCTTGTTTTGTAGTAGATGAAAACAGAAGTCTGGCTTTCTTTTCCATAGGTAGTCATGAGTCTTTTATGAAAATACAACACAAGATTGATATTTAACATCTCACTGTGGTGTTCCCAATAACCAACTCATTTATTTAAGTTTAGCTTAAATGACATTTCATGAAAACATAGATTTAATTTGGGCACAGGTAGTTCACTATTATGATTATAAGTTACTCAGGAGGCTGAGATCTGAAGATTGATGATCAAAGCCAGTCCAGAAATGAAAGTCTGTGAGATTCTTAACTCCAATTAAGAACCCAAAGCCAGAAATGTATCTGTGGCTGTAGTGGTAGAGATCAAGCCTACAGCAAATCTCTTCCAAGACAATGTCTAGGCATGGAGTTTAAGGCCTGGACTAGCACAGAACATACACACACACACACACACACACACACACACACACACACACACACACACACACACACACACACACACACATACACACACACACAGATTTATTATATTTTATTCTTTCCCATATGCTCATAATTTTTCCATTTTCTCTCTTTTAAAAGCTACAAGAGCAAGTAGTTGATCTATGATTATACAATTAATTCCCTCACTAAACTTGCTTTTGTGAGAGTAAGACTGATTTTCTCAGAATGTATTTCTAGCACATAACATAGAAAGTGATACAAGTTTAATTTGTAAACACATAGAAAGTGATACATGTTTAATTTGTAAACAATTACATAAAAACAAGTCTTTTTCAAAGAGTTAAATTTCATCCTTCATAGTTTTCTCTATGCTTTTTCCAGTAAAATCCACAGAAACAATTACACTATTTTTATTGTGTTTTTTTTCTGTCACACAGAGTCACATGTAAATGACATTTCTGAGAATTGCATGAAATGATGTAACTCTGTGATATAAAAAGATAACATTGAATTAAAATGCATTTTTAAAATCAATGGTAACAATATGAAATTAATTTGGGTAAATTTCATATTTTCAGAACACAGATTGTCACAGTAAAACACATTTCACCTAAATCAAGAATTTTCAATGCTAACTCTTTAGTTTTAAGTACATGGTAGAAAAGTCTGAGACCCTTTAACTTGTAATTTCTAACAAAAATATGCAAGTTTTATATAACTACTAAAATGATTATGTTAACTTAAAAGAAAGTTTCTAATTGCTTAGTACAAATGCTAATGGGAGTTCCTGGCTTTTAAGAACATCTAAACAGCAAACAGTCATTTGCCAAATCCTCTGGTATGAAGATTCAAAACATAAAGATGTGCCAAGTTTTCATCTTCCATCTAAACCCAGGTGAACATGTACTTTGAAGGAAGCAGTTGCAAATTCAGGGAGGCCAGGAACCATAGGGTAAACATAAAAGATCAACATCTGCTCCAAGAGTTCTTGTAAGCAGGCATCCAAGCAATTACAAAGATTGAGCAACTGAGAAATGCGTTTTTAATCTTACCGCAAATGGGTAAAGAACTGTCGACTTCACCTATTTCATTTCATGGAACTCAGTCTATGTTCATGTTACCAGGAGTCCAATGAATTCTACAGAGCTGATTTATTTTTCTAATGTTACATGTGCCTCAGGTAGTGTCCAGCTATCAGGACTCTGCACATCTATGGAGCTAATTGGTGGAACTGCTTCCTATAAAATATTCATGCCAGGAACAATTTCTAAATTTCATTTCAATATTATGTCTCTCTCCATTTTAATCTCAAATATTGCTGTGGAAATTTTATGTGGTATCTCTACTCACAGACTAACCTAAAAAGCATTGCAAGTTATGAACTTTTCTTAGAGGAAAAGAAGGCAGGAGTTTACTACCAGTACAGTACTCCACCCAAAACCAGAAGACATGATGAAAAATTAGACATTCACTTTCTTTAAAGGACTTGAATAATCCCAAATAAAACACCTTGTTTATGGAAGAAAAAAATAAGATTTCTATAGTGTGAAGACTCAGGGTCTATGTTGAGGGGGCAGAATGATGCAGGCTCCAGCCTCGGAATTGATTGTCTGAGGACTGTGTTTGGGATTAGGAAAGCTCTTGGAACGCCAGGCTAGAGAGGGAAAACGTTCTCTCTCTCCCTATCTCCAGACACATGTCACAGGCTCCTGAGAGCTGAGGAAGTGGCTCTTCTGCTTGCTTAAGCATAGATGAACAGCTAGTCAAGCATTTTCCTGAGATTGGAGAAGTGGTTTGAGCTTGTTCTAAAATAGTTTAGATAATAATATACCTAGACATTGTCTCATAGGTTAAGTAAAAATGTATCTGTGGAAATTTTTTGTGTGAATGTTTTCTAACCAAATCTTGGCAAAGATTATGCTTGCTTGTCTTTAAATACCCACTAACAATAAAGCACAGCATGCAGTGGCAATTGCTGTTTGCACTCTGCATCCCTGTGTCCTGGTGATTTCGTTAGCCTTACCCAGGGACCCCAAGGCACTAGACGTTGACACTATAGGTATTAATATACCTGTTTAAATTTGCATATTATGTTATGTGGTACTGAGGAATCGAACCAAGGGCCTCTGGCTTGCAGGCAAGCACTCTACCACTGAGCCACCTTCCCAGCCCCTGCATATTAAGTTATAACGATCATATTCTGACAAAAATTTTCCACACACTAATGTGACATTGTTCTTATATACTTTATTTTATGTTTTAGTTAGTATTATTTTAGTAAAACAGGATAAAGCAGGGAGAAATGGAAATGAGAAACAATTCCAGTTCCCTACACAAAAATGGCTCTAATAGACAATCATAATGGGAAATTTGAGCACCTGGCTGTAACAATCTCTATCATTTAAGATTTCATAGAAAATAAAATTTCAAATTCTCTATACAAGACAATCTATATACATATATAATGTTGCATATTTTACTGTCTTATACCATTGTATTATTATTATTATTATTTGTACCTTTGAAGCCAACAGTTCATCTCTCATCTAAGCAACAACTCCATCCTTCAGTATTTAAATAATTTTATCAACATAATACTAATAGTAAAATATTAGAATCATAATTGAATCAGGTCATATATTTAAGATTTCTCAAGAAATTCAAGTTCCAATAAATACTAACAATATGACTTGTAGATATCTACCACAAACTTCAATGATTTTATGTGCATCTGTGTCAGTCAGAGTGGTTTTTAGTATAATAAATAGCAATATCTCACATATAAATGAGAAGAATGTAACAGAAGAAATTAACATAGATATCATCTGTAATTTTCATTTTCTTAATGCTGATTAATAGTTTTTGTGATAGAACATATAAAAGAAGTGTTTTTTGTGAAATAGACAAAGAAAATGACATTTAAAACTGGAGATGCTTAGGATATTTATAGTTAAAGTTATGATTTGGACCTAATAGTTTTCATTAGGTATGATATTTCTAATACAAAATACAAATAAAAGTGAAAAAATGCTACTTTAAATTGTTGGGTTATAGAAAATATTTTAAAATAGGAAAATGTCATTTACATTTTAGGAAACAGAGAAATATAAAGGATATTTTGATATTGTTTTATTCAGTGTATTTGTATATATTTACAAGAATGAAATTTCAAAAATCGCCATTTAGAGCCACACATTGCTGGCACACACATGTAGGCACAGAGACGCAGAAGAAAGCTGAGCTGTGAGTACTGAGGTTCAAAACCAGTTGGGGCAGATAAATCTGAGGAACTCCTGTCTTCCATTAACAAGCAAAAGTTGAAGTGTTTCTGAGGCTTAGTAGAGCTAGCGTTAAGCAAAAAAGCCAAAGGAGAACATAAGACCCTGAGTTCAAGCTCCAAAATCAGTACACCCACACACACACACACACACACACACACACACACACACACACACACACACACACAAACACACCAAAGTCAGCACCATTACTACCAACAATTATTTGATCAATTATTTATTAAGAGAGTTTTGGTACAGGATGATTCATTATAACAATATACAAGAAAGTATGTTGAAGACGAACTTTACAACTTTGCAAAGGGTTGGGGAGAGGGGAAGGATGAATTAGGAGGGATGAGGGGAGGAAAGCGATGGAAGTGGAGGGTGTAACAATGCTCAATAGGAAATCGACTGATTACCTTGCTTATATAACTGTAACACCACTGTACAATATCTTTACAAAAAAATTATATATTAAGAAAAAAAAAAGAGGAGGTTCCAGGAAGATGGCGGAGGAGAAGCTGGAATCTGAACAAGCTCTCGCATAGAAAGCAGTTTTAGAGTTCCAGTGAACAGTCCTAAGCCAGAGAATCACACCAAGTGTGCCATCACAGGACAGAGAGTTAGACAAGAGAGGGAAAGCCAAGGCAAAAAGACACATCTGAGCTCTTGCCAGCAGCCGCCGGAGCGGCGGCGGCAGGGTCGTGGTGGAGACCGCAGCCGGGGCCATACCTGAGCGCTCACACAGAGAGTCTGGGACAAAGGAGCCAGACGCAGCGGGCAAGCGGATTCTACTCAACACCAGTAAGAACCGACAAGGAGCAGACATCTTCATCCTGCAGTTTGCAGACCAGAGATGACCCAGGATCCAAGTCTCAGCGTGAGTAGAAGCCCAACGTCCTCACTCCTTCTCAGGGAGCAGAGGAGGGAAGGCCACCCCTCCATCTTGGATACCGACAAAGCTCGGAGGAGCTGCCAGCTCCAACTCAGGACTTGGAATAAAACGAGTCATTTAGCAGGTCACAAGAACTTAACGGCAAAGTGAACTGCCAGACTCAGCTCCATCCAGGGAAAAGTCACCCATCTCAGGTGCCAGCCATTGGAGTGGCTTTCCTCACTGGGTAACCAGAGCCAGAGGCTGACCCTCCCGCTAGCAGCCTCAAAAATCAATTGAAAAACATAAACCCTGAGAATGGCTCCAGGCTCGGCTCTGTGAGTTTTTTCACAAAATAGCCCCAGGGAAAAGCTACTGATTGTTGAAAGGCCTCAACTCTACCCAGAACCTAGCCTCACCACTGCATCCCCCTCTTTGTGATTCTCAAAGCAGATCACCCTCCCAGAAAACTTATCTGGGAGGGGGATCTCAAAATCTTGGGTAAAGCAGAGCATTTTTCTGGGTGTTCGAACAAACGGACTTAAGAAACCAATCAAGCCACAAGACCTCAAGCTGACCAGAGACTCCAACAAGAGGCTGGTTACAGACAAAAGGGAGATACAGGATTCTTCCCACCCCTCCCAAAAAAATCAAAAAAAAAAAAAATCAAAGAATTTTTTTTTCTTCTTCTTCTTCTTCTTCTTCTTTTTTTGGTACCTTATATATATATATATAAATTGTTTTTCCTTTTCTAGAACTTTTATTAATCTTTATTTTTGCCTTTTTTGAAAAAATAATTGTTTTCGAGTAACTTTTTTTTCCTCTTATATTTTTTATTTTAGGAATACGTGAATGTGAGTTTTCCTTTCTTTTCTTGTCTTCTTTCTTTTTCTTTCTTTCTTAACTATCTTTTTGTTTTTTGTCTAGCTCTACTGAACTTCTGATCTTTTTTTATCCCTTTCTTATCCTTTCTACCTTTTCCTCTCTTTTGATCTTCTTTATGTGACTTAACTCTTGTCCTGCACATCCTCAAATAAACCCGTAGTTAACTAGTAGACCCAATCCCCCATTGTGTACACACTTAATCCACAAATTTATTACTCAATTCAAAACCTCTGAGACTTAAATTCCTTAATAGCAATACTACCTCTTTATACCTATATAGTATTTTAAGCATTTTTTTAAGTTTTTCACATCTCCTCTATGTCCCTCCCCTTTTCTCAATATATTCACATTCCTCTCTAAATAGATGATCTTTTAATCTCCATAATTATATTAATTTTTACGTTTCTATTTTTTTCAGGTCTCTTTTAATTTCCTTTCCCTTTCTTCTTTTTCTCTCTCTCTCTACTTGCATCCTACCCAACCTTTTTCCTGCATTGAGATTAGGACATAGTTAACTCTCCCTGTGCCTCCCAACACCAATCTATTCCTATTTTTTACCCACATCTCTCCCTAACCCTAAAAATTTCTGGTTTTCCAAATTCTTCTCTGCGGTTCAAAGCCCATTAACATATCGTTGTTTCATGTTGAATAGATGTATCTGTTGAACTAGATTGTATCTGTAGACTATTGACTGTACAAATGCAAACTTTGGTTGATGGTTGCCTTAAGATAGTGTTCTAGCACAAAACTGGTGCTATTTTCCTCTCAAATGGGCAGAGTAAGCCAGAAAAACACAAGAAAGATGGCTAATCCAGGTATCTCAATTCCCAATCTTGATAATCAGGGGTCAGAACCGATAATGAATAATCCAGAGGAGAGTTCCCAAATAGCTCTACAAACACTGCTGGCAAACATGATAAATGAGAAGTTTGAAAACTTACAAAGGATTCTGTATGAGCGTGAAAGGGAGAGAGAGGAGGCATCCCAAAAGCTTATACAGGAATATCATAAGCGTAAGGAAGCTACTCAAAAGCTGATACAGGATTTGCGTGAACAACTTGAGAATACTCAAAGAGAAAGAGAGGAATGGCATGAGTAGGCTGAGGACACTCAAAGAGAACTGCAGGATTCCCACAAACGGGAGGAAAGAGAACTACAGGAATCCCACGAACAGAAGGAAGCTAATCAAAGAGTAATACAGGAATTGAGAGACCAGGTAGAGAATACACAAAGATCACTAAAGGCATTCATGGAATCCATTAACAAAGAGCTGAAGGAAGTCAGAGAGACCACAAAGGGAATGCTGAATGGAACCCAACAGAAGGAATGGGAGTCCAAAGAAACCATAACCAATCAACTAAGTGATTTGAGAACAAACACTGAACACCAAATTAAGGAAGTAATGAAATTCATACAAGACCTAAAACAGAACTTCAACAAGGAACTTGAAGCCATCAAAGCTGACCAATTAGAAGGGAAAGAGACAAATAACAAAGTAGAGAGTCTTGAGAGCAGGTTAGACAATGCAGAAGATCGAATCTCAGGGATTGAAGACAGCCTAGATATTATAGACAAAGAATATACAACCATCCAAGACAAGTCCAAGAACTATAATAGATCTATCCAACACCTGGAAGACACCATCAGAAGGCCTAATCTAAGGATAATGGGTGTAGAGGAGCACCTAGAAACAGAAGTTAAAGGTCTAGGAAATTTGTTTAACAGGATCCTAGCAGAGAACTTCCCAAACATACAAAAAGATAGGCCTATTCAGATACAAGAAGCTTTTAGAACTCCAAATAGACCAGACCAGAATAGGACATCCCACCGTCACATTATAATACACACAGGATCAACTCAGACCAAGGAATAGATCCTTAAAGCTATCAAGGAGAAAAGGGTAATCACCTATAAAGGGAAACCAATTTGAATCACCTCAGATTTCTCAGCAGAGACAATCAAAGCAAGAAGAGCCTGGAATGATGTATGCCATGCCCTAAAAAAAAAACAACTATCAACCAAGAATACTGTACCCAGCTAAAATCTCCTTCATAACTGAAGGCCAAATAAAAACCTTCCATAGCAAAGAAAAATTGAAACAATACATCTCCACCAAACCAGCCCTACAAAAGATTCGTAAAGATGTCCTACACAAAGAAAACCAACAAGACCTCAATAAAGGCCAAGAAACTGCACCCAAACTGAGAATCCAAGAACCATAGGAAGAACCCATTTTTGCAGCCCCCAAAAAGGTGGATAACATGGCAGGAACTCCCAAATACCTTTCAGTCCTATCTCTTAACGTTAATTGACGGAACTGTCCAACTAAGCGACATAGACTGTGTAGTTGGATTAAAAAACAAGACCCTTCTATCTGCTGCCTGCAGGAGTCACATCTTACCTGTAAAAACAAACACATTTTCAATGTTAAAGGCTGGAACAAAATCTACCAAGCAAACAGCCCCCATAAACAGGCGGGAGTTGCAATCCTAATATCAGGTAAAATAGACTTCAAATTAAAATTCCTGAGAAGAGATAAAGAAGGTCGCTACATACTAATTAAAGGATCTCTTCTTCAGGAGGATATTACAATTCTAAATATCTATTTGCCAAACAATGGAGCACCCAAATTTATCAAAGAAACACTACTTTCCCTCAAATCCCATATAGATACAAAGACATTAATTGTTGGGGATTTTAACACACCACTCTCCCCACTAGATAGATCAACTCGGCAAAAACTCAACAGAGAAACCGCAGATCTAAACAGCTGCATAGATCAACTTGACTTAACAGACATCTACCGAACATTTCACCCAGCAGCATCAGAATACACGTTTTTCTCAGCAGCACATGGAACGTTTTCTAAAATAGACCACATTTTAGGCCACAAAGCAAACTTGTCTAAATTCAGAAACATTGAAGTGATACCTTGCATTCTCTCTGACCACAAAGGAATAAAATTAGAACTCAACACCAAAAGCCACCAAAGAAAGCCGGCATCACATGGAGATTGAACAACACACCGCTGAATCATGAGTGGGTCTTAGAAGAGATTAGAAAGGAAATTAAAATGCTCATGCTATTCAACAAAAATGAACACACAAATTACCAGCTCCTCTGGGACACAGCAAAGGCAGTACTCAGAGGCAAGTTTATAGCTCTGAGCTCCTACATCAACAATTTGGAGAAACCTGAAACTAACAATTTAATGACACATCTAAACCTCCTTGAAAAAGAGCAGCAAGATAAACCCCAATCCAGTAGACGGAAAGAAATAATCAAAATTGAATCAGAATTAAATGAATTAGAATCCAAAAAAACTATAGAAAGAATCAACAAAGCAAAGAGTTGGTTCTTTGAAAAAATTAACAAAATTCACAGACCCTTAGCAAATCTTATCAGAAAAAGAAGAGAAGACACCCAAATTATTAAACTCAGAGATGAGAATGGAAACATCACCACAGAAACAACCAAGATTCAGAACATTATAAGGGAATACTTCTCAAAACATTATGATAATAAGTTTGAGAACTTGACAGAAATTGACCATTTCCTAGCAAATATTGACATGCCAAAACTAAACCAAGATGAGTTAAACCAGCTTAACAGGCCCATATCAAGCACTGAAATAGAAACAGCAATAAGAGACCTCCCATCTAAGAAAAGTCCAGGACCAGATGGATTTACAGCGGAAATTTACAAGGCCTTCAAAGCAGAGCTCACACCAATACTCCTCCAACTCTTCAATGAAATTGAAAGAGAAAGCTCACTAGCGAACACATTCTATGAAGCCATCATAACCCTCATCCCAAAACCAGGCAGGGACTCATCAAAGAAAGAGAACTATAGACCCATTTCTTTGATGAATATTGATGCAAAACTTCTCAACAAAATTTTGGCCAATCGACTTCAACAATTCATCAAAAAAATCATACACCACGATCAAACAGGATTCATTTCAGGGATGCAAAGCTGGTTCAATATACGCAAATCAATTAATATTATTCATCACATCAACAGGAGCAAGCATAAGAACCACATGGTTATCTCAATAGATGCAGAAAAAGCATTCGACAAGATCCAACACCCCTTCATGATGAAGGTTTTGGAAAAATTAGGAATCCATGGAACATTCCACAATACAATAAAGGCTGTATATGACAAACCTACAGCCAGCATTATACTCAATGGTGAAAAACTAAAGCCATTTCCTCTTAACTCAGGAACAAGACAAGGATTCCCACTCTCTCCACTTCTCTCCAATCTAGTATTAGAATGCCTAGCTACAGCAATAAGACAAGATGCAGACATAAAGGGGATCCAAATAGGGAAAGAAGAAATAAAACTCTCCCTCTTTGCAAACGGCATGATCTTGTATTTAAGGAATCCCATAGACTCCACTCCCAAATTACTCAAGCTGATTCAAAACTTTGGCAAAGTAGCAGGTTATAAAATTAACCCCCAAAAATCAATGGCTTTTCTGTATGCCAACAATGAGAAATTGGTGGCTGAAATTAGGAAAGCAACTCCATTTGTAATAGTCCCAAAAAAAAATAAAATACCTAGGAATTAACTAAAGAAGTGAAGGACCTCTATGATGAAAACTTTAAAATCTTGAAAAAGGAAATGCACACAGAATTTAAAAAATGGCAAAACCGCCCATGCTCCTGGATTGGCAAGATTAACATCGTGAAAATGGCAGTACTTCCCAAGGCTATCTACAAATTCAACGCAATACCTATCAAACTTCCAACCTCATTCTTCAAGGAAATAGAAGAGACAATCCAAAAATTCATATGGAACAATAAAAGACCCCGAATAGCAAAAAAACTCCTCAACGGAAAGAACACTGCTGGAGGAATATCAATACCAAATTTCAAACTCTATTATAAAGCCATAGTAATCAAAAGAGCTTGGTATTGGCATAAGAACAGACCTCAGGACCAATGGAATAGAATTGAAAACCCAGAAATGAACCTACAGACGGATAGCCATCTAATCTTCGATAAAGGAGCTAAAACAATAGAATGGAAGAAAGACAGCCTCTTCAGTAAATGGTGCTGGCAAAATTGATTAACTACATGCAGAAAACTAAAGCTAGATCCTTATATATCACCCTGCACCAGAATAAACCCCAAATGGATCAAAGACCTTGAAGTCAAAGCAGACACTCTGAAAACATTACAGGATGGAATAGGAGAAACCCTAGGTCTCCTTGGCTCAGGCCGAAATTTTTTGAATAGAGACCCGGAATCACAACAAATCAAAGAAAGGTTGGACCAATGGGATTGCATAAAGTTGCAGAGCGTCTGCAGGGCAAATGACATAGCTAGCAAGATCAATAGAAAGCCCACGGATTTGGAGAAGATCTTTACTAGCCATAGAACGGACAAGGGTCTCATATCTAAAATATACTTGGAACTCAAAAATTAAACCACCCAACAACAACTCCACAAAGAAACAACTGCCCAATAAATAAGTGGGTGAAAGACTTTAAGAGAAACTTCTCTGAAGAAGAAAGAAGGATGGCCAATAGACACATGAAGAAATGTTCAACATCCCTAGCCATAAAAGAAATGCAAATCAAAACAACATTGAGATATCACCTCACCCCAGTTAGAATGGCAAAAATTATGAACTCTAACAACAACAGATGCTGGAGGGGATGTGGACAGAAAGGAACCTTACTTCATTGTTGATGGGAATGTAAACTTGTTCAACCACTTTGGAAAGCATTATGGAGTTTCCTGAAAAGACTTCACATAGAACTCCCCTATGACCCAACAATCCCACTTTTGGGCATTTACCCAAATGTTTACAAACAAGACCACACTAAAGCTACCAGCACAACAATGTTTATTGCAGCATTATTTACCATAGCTAAGATATGGAACCAACCCAGATGCCCCTCAGTATATGAATGGATCAAGAAAATGTGGTATATATACATACAGTGGAATTCTATGCCTCCATCAGAAAGAATGACATTGCCCCATTTGTTAGGAAATGGAAAAACTTGGAAAAAATTATATTAAGTGAAGTAAGCCAGGCCCAAAGAAGCATAGGTCCCATGGTTTCCCTTATTTGCAATATCTAGTATATGTATGAGTCAAGCGGAAAAGGTCAGATAATGTGAGGTCAGGAAAATGAACCCTTAGATATGTATTTTAATGTTTTTTTTTCTTTCATGCATATGTTTGTAACGCATTTATAAGATTATCTCTTTTTTGCTTTGTATGTCCCTCCCCCACAGTATAACCCCTGCTTTCACTGTATTTGATGTCAGTATAACTTGTGGAGGAGATGGGGAAAAACCAGTTGTTTAAGGATACAGGTGTACCTGTTGCAACAATGAGAAGTACAAGTTGTCATGTCCAAAACAAGCTTTACAACGTCGGTGCGGGGGGAGGGTCGGGAAGGGGGGGGAGGAGAAGGAATGGGATTGGGGGGCAGGGGGAGGCTGGGAAGGAATGTGAAGGGTAAACCAAAGGAGGAGGCTGCAATGCTTGGTCAGAAATGTACGCATTATCCTGCCCATGTAATTGTAACCCCTCTGCACAGTATGTTCACAAATGAAATTAAATTAAATTGAAAAACAAAAGAAAAAAAAAAGAAAAAAAAGAGTGTTTTGTAACAGAGACCTGATCGTAAACCTTTTGAAGAAACATTCAGCCTTTCTTATGACATAATTTCCATTTTGGAAATTTAATTACTCTTTAATATATTTAAATATTTATTTATTTATTTTATTTTTTATTGTGAAAATACTGTAGAGAGGGGTTACAATTACATGGGCAAGATAATGAGTACATTTCTTATCAAGCATTTTAGCCTCCTCCTTTGTTTCCCCTTCCCATCCCTTCCCATCCTCCCCGGCCCCCCACCCAATCCTCCCCGCCCCACCTCGCCACCAAAGTTGTAAAGTTCGTTTTCAACGTAACGACTTGTACTTCTCTTTGTTGCAATGGGTCCACCTGTATCCCTATTTAAATGACTTGTTTTTCCCCTTCCCCTCCACAAATTATACCGACATTAAATACAGTGAAAGTACGGGTTATACTGTGGGGGATTTTTTAATTAGTAACATCTTGCCTTACTTTTAAACTCTTGTCTGATAATTATACCATTCATCCTGCTTAAAATTATGTGTGTATGGTGATTCTCTCTCTTTTTTATTGTGAAAATACTGTAGAGAGGGGTTACAATTACATGGGCAAGATAATGAGTACATTTCTTATCAAACATTGTACCTTCCTCCTTAGTTGCCCCTTCCCATCCCTTCCCATCCTCACCCCCACCCAATCCTCCCCACTACCCTCCCCCCCTTGGAAACTCTCTGAACACATTTTTATTCTATAATCCTGGTTTTGCTCCTTTCTCATGATATTATCCTTTTTACTTTTAGTACCACTAAATGCCTCTCATTACTGGGAACATGGACCCTGCAAAAGCATACTATGATGGATGTAGAGAGGAACTGCCCAATGCATGTCACTTCCTTCAATGAATCATGCATTAGCCCAGCTGTCAGAAATCATCCTCCAACTGTAAATGCCTTCAAGCTGCATCTTAGTTTCAGAGAGCCACTTAAAGGGCATATGTTAATAGGGAAAGTTCACATCCAGTAGATTACTGAGGGGGTTAAAAACAAAATAAAAACAAAAACAACAACAACAACAACAAAAAACCAAAACACTGCTGCTTGGCCCAATGATTCTATTCTAATGGCCCCCTTTGCTCCTGATTCACTCACATGAAATTAACAAATTGATGAGCCTGGTTGAGAACCTATATTCTTTCTCTGTCCTAGAAACCATCTTTATTCGACAAGCTTATTTTTTAAATTTATAAACTTGTGTAATTTTATCTCTATATCTAACTGTAAAACACAAGGAAGCAAATATGACATGGAAGAAATGAAAAGACAGAGGAAGAGCTGTGTTAGAAATTCATGCCAGGTATTACAACATTCTAGGTATTCTACCTGCAAGGATTTGATGTACTTACATTATCAGGAAACCTGATGGTGAATTTTCAAGTATTCAAACATTCTGTGTTAGTTGTGTTGTAAAAATGCTCTGCAAAAACCACCAAAGTCTCAAAAAGACACGAAAACAAAGAATTGTCTCAGCAAGGCAAAATTAACTTCAGTCCAAAAGGGTGCATCCTTCACATACAGGCACACAGAGTAGGAGGGTTGCTTCTTATTTATCCCTAAGACAGAAAGCCCGTCCCCTCTGTTCTTATTGGCCAAGCTCAATTTCTTACTCTGCTCATGATTGGTTAGTTTAAAGAAGGTAGTCTGTATTTGCATAAAGTGACCATTAAATAACTTTGAGATGATATTAACAGTCTTAATTTCTCATATCTGTATCTTGCTTTCACAATCTGATGTTAGATTTAACCACGGCACACGCTCTGCTACTTTCTTTACTTGCTGGTACTGTCATAGTAGAATAGGATAATCAACAAGAGCCTAGCCACCAGAGCAAAGTATTTATTTTTAAACAACCCATGGGCCTTGATAGTAAAGAGGTCATTTTAAATTTCTTTTCTTTCTTTTTTATTTATTTATTTTTTTTTACCATTGAGCCTGACTGTATCAAATGAGCTTGTTAATGTGGTGACTTTCTGGTAGTTGAAATGCTCAACTTCATATTCACTTGTTATAAGAAACGTGTCTGAGTACCAAATATGCCAAAAGATAAGAAAAGCAAACTCTAAATGAAATTGATTTTAATACACATTGAATTGGATATATTTTCTTTCACTTAAAGATCGGTGAAAACATCAAAGTAAATAAAATATTGTACTAATAAAAGTATTAAATATTGCACTATTGAAATATTACATTTAGGGGTTGGGAAGGTGGCTCAGTGGTAGAGCGCTTGCCTTGCATGCTCGAGGCCATGGGTTTGATTCCTCAGCACCACATAAGCAAAAAGAAAAAAGCCGGAAGTGGCACTGTGGCTCAAGTGGTAGAGCACTTGCCTTGAGCGAAGAGCTGAGGGACAGCGCCCAGGCCCAGAATTCAGGCCCCACGACTGGACCTCCCACGCCCCCCTAAAAAAAAAGAAATATTACATTTAAATGACAAATATTGTTTGACTGATGGTCTGTATTAGCCCCGACTTACTCATCCTTAACATATTTTCTCACAGTGAATAGAATCCATAGCCATTCTACTTTATCAAGTTATTCACAAAATAATACAAATACTTAATATTTTCTTGGTATTCTTTTGTTTCACTAATTGACTAGGTGTATCACTAAATTGCCCAGGTGACTTTCAATTTCTAATCCTCCTGTCTCAGCCTCCCAATTGATGGCATTATAGATATAGCCATATTGTTCTTTGTTTTATATGTATATATATCCATATATAGATATATGGATATATATGTATATATACATATATGTATATATATATATATATATATATATATATATATATTTGTAGGTCATGCCACTTGAAATCTGAGCCTGAGCTCTATCCCTCAGCTCTTCAGCTCAAGGCTAGCTCTCTACCACTTGAGCTACAGCACCACTTCCAGTTTTCTTGTGGTTTATTGGAGATAAGAGTATCACGGCCTTTCCTGCCCGGGTTGGCTTTGAACCTTGATCCTCAGATCTCAGCCTCCTGAGTAGTTAGGATTACAGGCATGAGCCACCGGCACCTGGCTCTTTGTTAGAATTTTGACTTGCATGGTACATAATATGTAAGTTCTAGGAGAAAAGGGAACCCATAAATTAAATATATGACAGTATCATCTTTTTTTTTTTTTTGGTCAGTCATGGGGCCTATATTCTGGGCCTGGGCACTGACCCTTACCTCTTCCGCTCAAGGCTAGAGCTCTACCCCGAGCCACGGTACCATTCCCGGCTTTTTCTGCTTATATTGTGCTGAGGAATCGAACCCAGGGCCTCATGCATGCAAGGCAAGCACCCTACCACTGAGCCACCTTCCCAGCCCTGACGGTATCATCTTGTAATCACAAGAAAAATCCCAAGCATACAAGTCTTTGAGCGCTCTAAAACCAAGGAGGAAATAAAGAAAAAAAGGCCAATGGAAGAGGAAAGTTCAAATAATAGATCATTTATCTAAGGATGTTTAATTTTATTAGTTAGCAAAATTTTGTAAATTTCAAGAATTAAGCCTTAGATAATAAATATTAAGGAAAAGATATACAATAAACATGTTCTGCTGATGAAAGTATAAATAGGCTTAAACAGGTAGTAAGTAGTTTAACTTTACAAATGTAAATGAAAATTGTCTTTACTTCAAAATCAGAGGGCTTCCTGTTAGGCCTATACATTCTTGCATATCTGCTCTGGGAAACCAGTAGTGTCATATTCAGAGAACTGATAAATATAATTATAAAAATGGAAGATATTTGGATGACTATGAGCATGGACAACTGTTCACAGCTGTAGAAATGGATGATATACAATTATATCTATTAAGCAAGTGTACCTCTGACAATTGTAAAATGACTAATTGAAAGAATATGATAGAATATATACTGCATGATTCAGTTCTGGAGTTTACAAAGATAGTTTAGAGATCTATTTGCAATAGAGCATTGAGAAAGACATCCAGCACTGTAGAACAGTCTGCTTTTGGGCAATAAAGAGAAAGAATGCAATTGAAGAGAAGCACCCAAATGCCTCTATTAGTGGTAATATCTTCTTTTTAACCTCTGAATTTTTCTTTTTCTTTTTCTGAATGTACTAGAGATTATTGAATTGTATACTTTAATAGGTAAATTTATGGTATGTGAATTGTATCAGTGATAATAGTAATTATTATGACAATTACTAATATTATATTACTATATATAGAACATATTATATCGCTATCATTATATTATTGTGATATATTATCACATTATTATATCTTATTATGTTATTGTGGGATTTTTTATTGTGAAAATACTGTACAGAGGATCACAATTACATGGGCAAGGTAATGAGTTCATTTCTTATCAAGCATTGTTGTCTCCTCCTTTATTTCCACTTCCCATTCCTTCCCATCTCCCCCCCATCCCTCCCCATGCCAAAGCTGTAAAGTTTATTTTTGACATAACATCTTTTACATCTCATTGGCGCAATGGGTCCACCTGTATCCTGACATAACATCTTATAATTTTCATAACATCTTATAATTCTAGTCACACACATAATTTAAAAGAAAATGGACTCATTTTCTCATAAAGGTGTTTATTCTCAGAATGACAAACTTACAAAAATGTGAAAATATCTTCAAGGTTATGAAGAAATATTTTTGTAAATAATTCTTATGTAATAAAAACTCATCTATAAGACCAATTATAAAAGTTGATGTCTCTTTATATGTATACCCTTGTTTTACAGAAATATTTGTAAAGTCCTGCATACAAGTTTAAAATAACTTACATTTATATAATATATTGTCATTAGTGGCATATAGAAATGATGTTCATAACAGATCATTAAGAGTATAACAATTGCAAATGCTCAGTGTCTGAGAAATACTCTCAATGTCTGCATGCAAACATTCAAGATTAAATGACAGAAGGGGATCAGAACACAACAGGATGGTGTGATTTCCTCTTTCATGACCTCTATCCTAATTGGCTAGTGATTCTTCTTACATTCTTGGGACAACCACAACTAATTAACACATTGCTTTTATCCTTATAAAGAAGAATAAAAAAACTTCATGGTCCCCTGCAAAGGACAAATTATGCCCTAATCATCACATTCATGCCTATATGATCTCTTCACATGGGATATAAGCCTTATGAAGTTTCAGAGTTCTATCCTAGTGCATGTTTGCACAGCATCCTCAAAGCCAAATGTGTATTATTGCTTCTTCCAAGTTTACCATTCAGAGGGAATTACAATGTTGGGTGGCATAGAAGGCATTCATTCAAGTATGACTACTGACATGGCTATTAGGCTGTATAGTATGGACATATCTCTCAGGATCTCCAGTTTAAAATAAATAAGACAGGACCCTAAATTGTAGATGGAGGTCAAGACTGTCTGCAGCAAATATTATAGACTATTTGAGAAAAAAGGCACCAAGCTATGGAAATTTATTGGATAATAAGGTTGGATAGGTCTTGAAGTAATCCAACATGAAATGTGAAAATACAAAGTGAAATACCCCCAATACCCCAAAGTGAAATAAACCCAAATTGGGTTTGACCAGCAAGTAAAAAAATAAATTTCATAGACAAGTCTCTAGGATTTTTTTCTTAAAATTAACTTACCAGTTCAGAAGTCACAAGGCAACCTATGGAACAGAAATAAAATGCAAATTGTTTTTTTATAGAAGGGTATGTAGTCCAATCAGAAACAATCTCCTATACAACAACAAGACTCAGAGTCCCTAACAGGGAAATCCTCCTCTTGTGCAATTCTGTAAGTAGTCTAGCAGTACCAATAGTGCCTTAATTGGAATAAAAAAAATATTAAGCTTAGAAATTATGATCTGGAGAAGCATGAAAAAGTGCAGTTGCATGACCATTTGCTTATTCAATTTGTTAAAATCATTGCTGCATTTGTGCACATCACAGAGTTCTACTTCATAATTCACCATTGTAAATATTTAATGTTGGAATTGCTGCTTTAAAGGCATCTCATAGGACATGAATCTTATTCTCATTTATTTAGGTACATGTGATCTAAATTTCCTTGGGAAAATTCCTCTGTGACCTACGTATTATGTAAAAGTGGACTTTTAACTTCTACACATCTTCATCAAATTTTTCTACAACAATCCAATTATTATGTAAGGATGTCTTTTTGTAATTTCTGTTCTTTTGAGCCTTGAGCTTTGTTGCATGGCTCAAAATATTCTTTCTTATGGAGAAATACACACATAAACATTGAAGGACATAGGTTCTGCTGTTATTGATGTAGTTTTCTGTAAATTTTGATTTAATTTAGTTGGCTTATGTTTTTCTACACACTTAGTAATTTATCCTCCACTACTCTAAGCAATAGTGAAAAGAGTTGATTTTTCCCAACTATAGATATGTATGTAGCATGGATTATATCAGTTACTATTCCATATATTTTGAAGTTCAGGTTTTCACTATAGATAATGTGTTTATTATACACACATGTAATAAGATAGCAAACTTTATTGTTGGAAATATTATAAGTCTAATTGCTCTTTTTCCTGACATTATTACAGATACCTAGCTTACTTTTGCTATTAGTTACTTGAAAATTTTTAATCTGCATTTTTCCTGATCCTTAAATTTTTGTTTAAGGTATATTTAGCATATGGAGAACATGCCAGTATCTTCTCTTTTTGCATAAGTAGGTTCTGACTTTTCTAATTCCCTTGCATATCCTCTGTACTATCATTAATCACACCCCTTGACTACAACTTCATTAGGAGATGGCAGTTTCCTGGATGTCCAACAGGCATGCTTTCGAGAAGAAAATGTCAAGTTGGTCAATTAGACTTTCATTTTACCTAAAGAGTCAGTGTTGAGGTTTTGAACAAGAGCTGGACAATTTAGTATTATTTTTTAGAAAATTATTAGACATTGTTTTTGCAACCTTTCCTCTTAAATGGTGATCACATATACATTAGCACATATATTGTTCCATATATGTTGAACAGTCTACTTTTTTTCTAGATAAATAATAAGCATGAAAGTACAAACTGTGATTTCTACAGACCTTAAAAGTTGCACAGTGACTGAAAAGCACTTTATTAGTTTTTAATACATCTACTTAAATAAGAACAGAGATTACCTCCTTTCTTCCTGTAGAATGGATGTGTTTTTTCTGAGATTTAGGTGTGTTTATTTGGCTATCAAGCTCTTCAATGACTTTACAAAGTTATAAAACTGACCTTATTTTAAAAACCAGGATTTCTTTCAGATTTCCATATTCTAGAGAAGAAATTACTTACAGTGTCTCTTTAAGTTCATATGCTATGATATAGGTAGTACATATGGAAATTGAATTATGGTAATAGGACAATTTCCTAAACTATTTCATCAAATGATTATTATTGCTTATTTTCCTTTGGGAATTTCTCAATGTCATACATTTTGCAGAGTACTAATTTAACAAGTTAAGAGATTAATAATAAATTAGTCACTTTTAAGTAACAATTAAAAGTGTTTGAAATGCAAATCACTTTTTAAATAGGAATTTAGGATACATCATTTTCATTTCAACAATTGAATGTGTTATACTGTATCCTCTAGCCAATGAAATAACCTGAACATTTTTACTTTCATTCAGAATGTGATCAGTTAACTGGAATTATTGGTAAATATTTGGCTGATAATAATGTCCTAATTTTGACTGTCTTTTTCTTTATTGTAAATAAGTTTTGACTGTCATTGTAAATAAAAATTGCAGAATTATAATTAACTCAAAAATATTCATATATATATATATACATATATTGCTAAGTATTAAAATCTCACTCAAAATGTATTCAAACCTTGTCACATAATATTAAAATATGACAAATGGAAATCACATGGGTTATAGTGACTTTCATCAAAAAAAGAAATGTATGGAGGGGAAGGGCCAAAACAAACTGTTTAAATAGGGATACAGATGGACACATTGCAACAATGGGATGTACAAATTGTTAGGTCGAAAAACGAACTTTACAACTTTGGCGGGGGGGGGGGGATTGGAAGGGATCAGAAGGGGAAACAAAGGAGGAGGCAACAATGCTTGATAAGAAATGTATTAATTACCTTGCCCATGTAATTTTAACCTGTCTGTATGGTATTTTCACAATAAAAAAAATAATAAAAAGAAATGTAAAATCAAAGACTGTTTTCATTTTCAATTACCTCTAAATTCTATAATATATTTACTTAAATTTAATGATTCACTGTAAAAATAATATACACATGTATTTGTATAATACTATTAATAATAAGTATTATAGGACACATCGATTTGTAGCTGTGAATTTGTGTAAACTCTCATATATTTGCATCACTTATTCATTCTTTTCTGGAAATTATGCCATAGCTGTTCGAGTATTAGCCCATGTGTTGAGGAAGGGGAACTGTCATTCTAGAGATCAAAGAACTAATTAACTGGAGAACTAGAGGGGATAAAATAGGATTGAATGGGCTAATATCTAATAGAGGTCTTACTGGTATGATTTAGGTATGCCTTATTATGATTATTGAGCTCGACTTTATGATGGACCCACCCTTTGCCGTAGTAATGCAGAGGACACAGAATAAAGATAACTCGATTCTAGTATGCATTTGTTAAAAATCAGTGTTTGAAGTAACACAGACTGCTGGCTTAAACAATGGCAAAATAGCCACATCAAGTGTGCATGGAGGTCGCCTAGGTGTGCCACAACAAAATAGCACAAAGTAAGTGATACACCTCACATAAAACATACAGTGAGAGTCTGATTTTGGATTACAAACCAGGATCTTTTGTTCCTGTTAGAGATCCTTTGGTAACTGCTCACTACATTTTCCCAGTAATTATTTTTTTCATATTTGTGAAATAGGCATCATGGCTCTGGTTTGTATTTCTTCACAAATATACTCATGTGACTGACAATAAATGCTATATGTAACTAAGAGACTGTGAGAAACACAATTTGAGACCTGTCTGGGAAATGTTTGCAGAACTTTATCCTAATTTGTGGTGGTTTCATCTTTCATCTCAACTGTATAAGAAGATCATGGTCTAGACTCACCCTGGTGAAATGTGAGACCTTATTTTGAACCGTAACCAGAGAATAAAGGACTGGATGTGTGTCTTCAATGATACTGTGAAGGCCTGGCTGTAGTTAACATCTCAGATTTGGAGAAAAATAAACTGAAAGAGGTGGGGAAGATGAAAGGAAGGATGTGGGGAAGAAGGGAGGAGGAGGAGCAGCAGCTGAGTTGGTGGCCCATGCCTGTGAGGGATCTGTGGGTCACATTTGAAGCTAGCCTGGGCAGGAAATTTTGAGCTGCTTTTCTTCAGTTAACTAACAAAGAGGGAGGAGTGGAACTGTGGTTCAAGTTGAAGATCACCAGTCTCTAGCAAGACAGCTAAGAGACAGGGCCCCAACCTTGAATTCAAGCCTGAATTCAGGATGGGCACACACACACACACACACACACACACACACACACACACACACACACACACACACACACACAATTGTTATAAAAATTTAATATAACTTCTCCAAAGAGGCTTCTGACTAATAACCAGAGCAACTCCAGGTCATGATAAGAAATCTGCTTATTAAGACCTTGTCAACAATGTCTGCAGGATACTAATTCATAATAACTTTTTCGACATTAAATTGGCATTTACAGTATGTATATGTTTTAAGTGCAAAATGGTATAATTTTCATCTAAATGTGTTTGATGATCTACTGTAACTTATCTGCCTGTTTTAAACCTAATGTCTTTGTATAGTTGAAATATATGTTTGCAACTTTCATAGAAGTCCCACTTTTCATTGAGTAACTGATTTTTGCCATGGTAATATCAAATGAGTTTCAGTTGGTCCTAAGAACCAAATGATTCATAAAGAGAAATGTTTTTTTTTAATTTGTATTAATTTAGATACAAAAACCTCCATTCATGTAGGAGAGATTCCACTTTAATTCCTCTCCACATTTCCAGCAAAATAACAATGGTTTATCCCTAAATCAAATGGAATCCCCTTATTGAAATGAATAAATATATGTACATTAACAAATGTTTTGGACATAATGTATTTTGAGATGCTACTTATATGCATATAGGTAAACAGACACAAATAACTATCTGTACCACTTAGATTTTTGGATTGAACAAACACTTGGAATACCTACAATAATTCATGTTGTCAATATTTTTTCAAATCCTGAGTGAGTGATTCAAGGAAGTTTTGAACATTTCAATACCCATATAGGGAACAAATTTTTTGGGATTTAGAAGTTCAATTCATACTCTAGGACACTGAAAGAATCTGAATGACAAAACAGAAGAGAACAGCTGCAAATAAACCTAGTCTGCCATTCACTATCCTATCCCTGCCCATGGAAGCATGGTATACTTATCAAATTTCCAACCTCTAGAGCACATTGCATCCAATTTGTAGAATTCCAACAATTCAGGAACAGAGATAGGGAGGATTAAAGTTTAAAGGAATCCCAGTCAAAAACTTAGTGAGACAACCTCTCTATCTCAGTCAGTAAGAGTGTAATGGTGTGCACCTGTCACCATAATTATCCTGGAGACTCTAGGTAAGAGGATCATTTTCTGAGGCAATGCCAGGCAAAAGCATGAGAATTTGACTAATAAATAAAAAGCAAAACAATGGATAAGGGTACAAGCTCAGGTTGTAGAGCAACTGCCTATCAAGTTTGAGATCCAGAGTTCAAATCCCAGTACCGTTAAGAAGAATGTAAAAGAAAATAACTATAATCTAGTAGAAGTGGATTCTTTACATAGGGGATATAGACCTGTCCTGAAAATCAATGAAGCTGAAGAAAGCACGGTGTTCTTCCCTGTAGTTTAGTGCTTACTATTGTCCTACTGTGCCTCTCAAAATATAAATATAGAGCCAAGGGCACATCATTACTATTCTTTGCCTCAAGAGACAATGGACATGATTCTAGATGCCTCTAATCAATTCACTCTTGCTGTCCATAGTCAGGATGCTTGACATAAGAATTCTAGTGAGAGGAATCATTATAAGACATTAGCATCTCACTTTCTCCTCTTAAACCTCACACTGACATGTAACTTTAGTAATAAGAATGAGGAAAATTAAGAGCTGTCAGTGTCGGGAGTTAAGGATTGTCTTTGTTAGCAATTACAAAGTAATTTTCTTATATGAAGGAGTCACATCATCCTGCAATAAGATGGGATGATCTGTTTCATTTTCATATTGTCAGTGTGCCTTGCTGTTTCACATGCTGTGAATGTATTTTTATAATCTATACGAGATCTTAAGACCTTTTCTCTCTTATTCTATTTCCAATCTTTTCTTTAAGCACTTTCTATGTACTATGAATTTGATAATATTTTAATCCAGTCATCAGTAGAAGTAACTTTGTGAGCTTTTTCAGTCCTGCTGTTCTGGAAACATGTATGATTTTTTACTAAATGTGCAGACATCCTATTGAATTCATGCCATAAGCCAAAAATTGTCCTGTAAGCTTGTCACACATTTAGTATACTGCCTAAGACTGCTAGATTTAGTCAACACATCTCATAATAAAATGCACCAATGAGCCCTAGAGAGAGAAGTAAATAAAAAGTAAACTTTGAAAACATAAACAAAGTGTCAATGTCAACAAATAATGAGAAATACTTAATTTCAAAGCAAACAGAAAGATTCAAATGAAAGCTACAAACCAGTGTTTAAAAGGGTAATATTTCTAAAAGCAGGATGGATATGGAATATTACATTTAGCCTCCTGGCTTCCTGTTATTAATGTGCTTGCAAAATGCCATGTGAAATGAATGAAGGCTGTCCTATCTAACCAGTACAATGACATGCAAGTGATTTTGGTCCTCTTAGAGAAGACTGAAAGGGCATTTCAAATTTTTCTTTCAGTGGTTCAATGCTTGGAAAAGCCACACCCCTATTTGAGAACACTGAAGAAATCCATGTGGACAGGACTACAAAGCTACCAGCCACTCTCAGTTTGCCTTCCACTGGCAAATGTCTCTACTTTCCCTTCTGATCTTTCACCTGCCATGCGAATGAAACACCTTCGCAGAGGATTTTCCAATTATTGGTATGGCTTTAAGGCTAAAACTCACAGGTGACATTTCACTGTACTTCAATGAGAAAATCTGGAGCCAGCAGTGCCCAATTGAGCATCTCCTCTGTTCTTACCCACAGAAAAAGTGAGGTGATAATTTTCTATTGCTTTAAGTTCTTCAGATTTAGGAAAATTTATATTCAGTGATAAGTTATCAGTAAGTGGTGGAATGACTACTTTCATACATCTGGTTTTATTGACAGTATAAGTTGGTGAAGACATACTGAAAAACTGCTGAGTAGTATCTAATAAAATTGAAAATATTTAAATCCTTGGGGACTGTGAAGGTGGCTCAGTGGTAGAGTGCTTGCCTTGCATGCCTGAGGCCCTGGGTTCGATTCCTCAGCACCACATAAGCAAAAAGGAAAAAGCTGGATGTGGCGCTGTGGCTTAAGTGTTAGAGCACTAGCCTTGAGCTGAGGGACAGCGCCCAGGCCCAGAGTTCAGGCCCCACAACCGGACCCCTCCCCCCAAAAAAGAATAAGAAAATATGCAAATCCTTTCATTTAGCAGATCTAACTTTTTTCTGATATATGCATTTCATGTAACAAAAATATCACAGCCTTTTTAGTAAAATAGCAAGTTTCAGAAGACTAATAACAAGAGGACTAATAATATGTAGTATATTCATCAAAATAAAAATACACAGAGATATCTCAGATAAATTTTCCAGACCTAAGAAAAATCCAATGATATTAGGTCATGCTAATTTTAGAGATACATAAAATTGTATGGTTTAATGAGTATGTATGAAAGTAATTAAAAAGAAGGAAAGAGTAAAAATAATAATTTATAATAATAACAGAAATAAACTTGACACTGGGGATTCACACCTATACTCTTCAATACTAAAGAGTCTGAGATCTTAGGATTCAGGCTCAAAAACAGCCAGACAAATTGCTGAGACTCTTATGCCTGATTAACCACATAATAATGTAACAACAAATGGGCCAAAGGGAAGGGGTGGTTTGGAAGTATAGGGTAAATGGCCGGACAAAAATATATATTTTAAAAAGTATGCCAGGTACCAGTGGTTCACAACTGTAATCCTAGCTACTCAGGAGGCTGAGAACTAACAATCACAGTTCAAACCCAGCTGGACAGAAAAGTCCTTGAGATTCATACTCAATTAATGCAGAAAACCAGAAGTGGCACGGTGGCTCAGGTGGTAGAGCACTATCCTTGAGCTGAATAGCTGAGTGACCAGCACCCAGGCCCAAAGTTCAAGCCCCACTACCAACCAAAAAAAAAAAAGAAAGAAAGAAAGAAAGAAAAGAAAGAAAAAGAAAGTGTTAGAAGTACTAGCCCTGAACAAAATAATTAAGCAAGAGCTCAAGTTTCTGAGTTCAAGCCCATTATAGTAATATTAATTAATTAGCTAATAAATGAATTAATAGCTAGTAGTTGAATAAGTGCTAGGAAATTTGTCAGGGAAAAAATGAATTTGCAATTCAGTTGTGTGTAGAAGCAACCACTGGGGTCCTAGTAATGCTTTGTATATTTTGTTTCTTTGAGATTAAATTATATGGCTACCTGGTGTGTGTGTGTGTGTGTGTGTGTGTGTGTGTGTGTGTGTGTGTGTGTGTGTGTGGTGTGTGTATTCATATATATTTGTGTGTGCTGACTCTAGGTCTTGGACTGAGGGCCTGAGCACTGTCCCTGAGCCATTTTTACTCATAGATTGTGATATACTACTTGAGCTGAGCTACCGCTTCACTTGAAACTTTTTGATAGTAATTGGAGGTCAGAGTCTCAGAGACTTTCCTTGCTGGGATTGCCTTTGAATTTCAATCCTCAGATCTCAGCCTCCTATGTTGCTAGGATTATAGGTCTGAGCTATTGATTCATTGCTTCAATTCTTATTTATTAAACTGAATTTTGTATAATTTCACTGTATAGACATGAACAGCTCAATGATGCAGTAACATTGTGAGAAATGCATTGCTAGGTGATTTTGTCATTGTGTAAGAAACACAGAGTATACCTAACCAATTCTGGGTAGTATAGGTTGATCATCTGCTATGGCCTCTGTATACAATGAGACAATACACACCAGATGTACCAGACTGTGCAATACTGCACAGTGCTTTGTAGTATACTTTTCCATTAATGGTTTATAGAACACTAATTCACAAGAAGTGTAATGTAGCAAATATTTAAGCCAGTTAGATAGTCATTTACTATCCTTTATTATCAACAAATAACATCAATAAATAATGGGCTACAACTCCATCCAACTACCCAAGCAATAGGTTTGGACACAGTAACATAACATGCATTAGTCACTGAGATGTCACAATGCAGCATAAGATGGGGTTTCATAATATAAATTTATTTAGCAATTACTATTTAGCACCCACTTTGTACCAACTTTAAGGGCTTTTTTCATAGCAGGAGTTCTCAGTATGGTAAGTATTTTTTTATTACATGTAGTTTACAAATTATAAAACAAACACAGAAAATATAAACTAAACATCTAACTAAATTATTGAAAATTATGCAACTTTAGGGACTAGATTAATTGCGTTTGTCTTGAATTTGATTCTCTTGTTTAATTTATTGGTTGATTGGAATGATTTTTTTTGTTTAAAAACTGATGAGAGATTTATATTCTCATTTTGTGTAAGTTTATGTATGTGTGTGTGTGTGTGTGTGTGTGTGTGAGAGAGAGAGAGAGAGAGAGAGAGAGAGAGAGAGAGAGAGAGAGAGAGAGAGAGAGAGAGAGAGAGAGAGAGAGAAAACAGTGCTATTAAATCTTCTACACTTCCATGAGAAAATGACTGGTATGGCGAAATATGTGAGTAAGGGTTGTAAGAAGATATAAATGGATGAGAGCCCATATGTTTAAGAGCAATATCATCTGACTAGTTTCAAAAGTGGTACTCCTTTATAAAATTATATGGACAAAATCCATTTATATTTTAAAACCTTAGAGAATTTAGGGAGTCTTAGGAGTTTCTCTTGTGTCACACAAGAAGTCACCATTTCACCACTAAGTTCTCTTTGCTGAAACATCCTTTTACGTTATTTTTAACCACTGATTATCCTCAGATTCTTTTACTTGGCTTCAATATGAACTGTCATCCTATACCTCTCATGGTTTGAAAGTTCCAACCCTTGATGTCAGGGCCACTCAATGAGAGATTGTTACATAATGAGGACATGCGACATAATTCATTTATTAGTCCACTGATGGTTTCAAAATGGTTTGGATTATTGGGAGTTGATGGAAAGTTCCAAAGTTTGCTCTAACTGAGAAAGGGGGAGCAGGAAGTAGGTTACTGAGAATGTACCCTCTAGGGCTATGTTCGCCCTGGGCCCTACTTTGTTCTTTCTGCTACTCTGTTCTTTCTGCTTCTTGGACACCTTAATGTGAACACCTCTGCTTCACTCCACGCTTCCAAGGTTCTGTTTGCTACAGGTCCCAAAACACAGAACCAAAATGCAGTGTAACCCAGGATATTAAGCCCAAATAAAGCTTTTCTTTTCTAAACCGCTTTTCATAAAGGTTTGTTAGAACTATACAAACTTAATTAAGTCCAGATACAATTTGTATTTTAATGTTCAAAGATAGGTCTAAGTATTAACCTTGTTCTTTAAATTTAAAGGCCAGTGTCATTAAATAGACACCATTTTCATGCCAGAGACAGATCTTTATGCTAAGAAGAAATTTAGAAGTCAGTGTGTCTCTGAAGATATTTTGATCCATTGAAAACCACCACAAGTAGTAACAATAAAAATCACAGCAGACATACAAATGTGAATAACCAATATTTTTGTTTGGGCAAAGCAAAGCCTTCTTTTGTTTTTAAGTTCATGGACAATTCAGACAAAGGAAAATTGTAACTTCATAGAACAGCTCACAGGCACAGCCAAGTGCCCTGGATGATTCATATTTAATGTGTATTTAATTACAAAATCAATAAGAAATATTCAACCTCTAATACCAACACACAAAAAAACAAATAAATGGGAAAGTATTCAAGTGAAAAATCTCTGACAGCCTGGGATAAAAAAATCACACACACATATTACATTGGAAATGAGAAAATTATATATAGATAAAGTCGTCCCTTTTGTGGTTTCAAAACGTAGAGCAATATAGGATCAAGAGACCTTCTAAGAAATGGAAGTCAAAGAAGAAAATTTTAGATGATTATTAGAACTTTCATAAACCCTTCTTACTGCTACATTTAAACAGTTTATTTTCCTACTAAAATTGTACCAATCCAACTTGCTGTATGACTGGAGTCTCAAGAGAGAGAAAAATAAATATTAATTTTAATAAAACAAGAAAATTAATAATCTCATTGTTTCAGCAGTACGTTTGCTGTCTACATAAATGAAGGTGTTTTCAATTCAAGACAAGTTATTTTTCAAGAAAAAAATTCATTGAGCACAGAGGTAGGTAGCCTGCAATCTCTTTATATTGCAAATGACGTGATTAGTTTTACTCATTTAGAAATCACCTACCCATCTACCCAGACCCATAAATATTTTACTTAGGATGATAAATATAGATTACAATGATCTCAGTAAGGTTATGTAAAAACTTCAACACAAGATACCTTTTTAATAATTATCTTTGTTATATGAATCAAAACAAAATGGATTTCTCTTTTTTGGTACAAGAATTTGAACCAAGGGCCAATTGCTTGTTAGTCACCCTACCATTTATGCTATTCCACAATCCTTTGGACTGTAGTTATTTTTCACAAAAGATTTTGTCCTATGGAACTATTCTCAGACTGTAATCCCTTATATATGGTATTCATAAAAGTGGGTTATTGACAGTAGGTAGCCTCATAATTCATTCAAATATGAATAAATTTCATTTGGTAATAGATTATTTTGGCATTAATTCTTTACAAATGTATTGGTAACAAATAGCAATGATAGATGGAGTATAGATAAGAATATATAATATTTGAAATCAATGCCTATTTTCCTAAGGATTTTAGAAATTTCCATTGAAGTCAATGACTTGCACTTTTTAGAAATATTACTCCAGTGAAAGATGACTGAAATTTTTATTACTATATAAATCTTGGTGAAGTGTATTTAGAATGTATAAAATTGGTGGTCTATAAATCACTGTCAGTTATGCTAGGTAAATTAATTCTACAAAATATGAAACTATAGATTGCTGTATCAGAATTTCCATGAAAGGAGTATGGTAAATTCTTGAGATTTCTAAAGTAAAAGTAACTGTAACGCTTAGATCATAGATTTCATCACCAGTTTCTAGCATTCATATACCATAGATTTTTCAAATTTTTTAATCAAGTATCTTAATTTACTAGAAAACATCTTTTGGTCTGATGTTAGTGAAGTAAGTGAATTATACTCACATTTTTATCAGCCAAATCAAACAATGGCTCATAAAATTCATAGTTGCTTTACTAGGTACCTTTGTTTTACATATTTCCCTCATCTATTTATAGGAACCTTTTACTTTACATAAAATGCTAGACAAAGGTAGTTGTAAATATCAAACATTGTTCATCCTAGAATCTACTCTGCACATTGCTCTGAGTCTTAAAAGCAATCACTGTCTCTTCATGATCTTCAGGCTAAGGGAATGAAACCAGTGCATGAAATTCTCAAGAGAGCCCTAGTGGATAAATATGATAAATGTTGTCTACATAAAGGATGCTCACGGCTGCAACTTAGTGACTGAATGCTTGATTACCAGTTGCAAAACCCTGGTTTCAGCCCTTTGGTTGATCCCCAGCACACACATGTATATGGATGTGTGCGTGCACACACATGTGCACACACACACACTATATATATATACATATATATATATATATACATGTATATATATATGTAATTGAATCATCAGCTCATCAATGGCAATTCTAGTAGGCACTTAATATCATCATTGTTTTTTGGATCTTAATGCCTATGCCCTTCAGAAGAGCATATGAGGTATGAAAGAGCTCAAAAATTAGAATTAATGCTTAAACATGAACTTATGATAAAAGCATCTGATAGAAATATGCAAAAGAACACGTGGCATTCTTTTTGTATTTATATGTTATTTAATTCTAATGAAAGTGCATTACTAGTTCAATAGATGAATGCCTCCTAATTTACCAGGCACTACAGTAATATATTTTGTATACACTTTTTCTGATTTCATGAAATTTTCATACTAATGCTTAAATATTGAGATACTTTGTAATCTGGGGGCTTAGGGAATTAATATTTAAGGTAACATTTGAGCGATGAGGAGGTAGTAACCATGGAGAAGAAAGAGTTCTAGATGGGAAATAAATCTCAGACATATATCAGGTGGAATGAAAATTGACACTTGAAAAGTTAAAAGTGGCCCATTTGACTGGGAAGTGATGGAAGCAAATGGCCATGGTCTCTCACCATGGCTGTTAGCTGTGTATTTTGTTCTCATCCATATGTGCTTCTTCCACGTCCTCAAGAATATTGTGGAAGGTGGACAAAATGGCTCACACTTTTAATCATAGCTACTCTAAGAATCTTGTTTTAAACCAGCTGGGGTAGGAAATTTGACAAGATCTTACCTCCACTTAACCAGGAAAATGCCAAAAGTAGAGCTGTAGCTTAAGTTGTAGAGTGTCAGCTTTGAATGAAAAGCCAAGCAAGATCACAAGGCCCTGAGTTCCACCCCCTGTACTAGCACACAGATAGACAGACAGGTCTCCTTGGCATAAGCCAAAATTTTCTACATAGAGACCCACCACCACAACAAAACAATTTACATTTTAAGAAGCTAAGTATGGTAACAAACTGTCTATGGTTGATAAAGCAAAAAATAAAGCCTATAAAACCAAATCTTTAGTGTTTCATGGAGGTTTATGTTTGATCTGTGAGATGGTAAAGAGATTCAGAAAATCATATGCTGTAGGTATAATTAAATAATCTGGTTTTTTGATGGGGAAACAAAAGAGCACATGGCTTTACCTTTTTGCCCAGGGAGAATACTGTGGTCTAATAGATCTAAGAAAATCAGACTACTGGGTCAGTTCAACTAAAAGAAAACCAATTCTAATTTTTTCCTGTCCATTGAGTGTCTCTGTGTAAAAATATTAGGTATATAAAGCTTGAGGCTGTGAAACAAAATATGGTTTTTAATACTGTGCATATTTTAACAACTTTGAGAATATGTAGTGATAGCAATGTGTGATTTTATCAATGGAAAACTTGTTTTATTATTGAAGATAGATGTAGTGAACCTGCAATCCTGAGGAACAATAAAAAAATGACAAAACACAAAAGAATCAAGAAGAGAAAAGTGCCAGTTTTATCTAGAAGGAATATTATCCTAATGGAATATCATCCAAGATATATAGAAATGTGCTGCCAAACATGAAACATATATGGATAGAATGTAAATGCTTATTACTTAATGAGCTAAGCCTTCATAATATAAGCTTTCAAGTATATGAAGGTATGGCAAAAGCCAAACCATCAAGACAGTGAAATACGAGTTCTTAGAAGGTCTTGGCATCAAAGGGGTTGTGTAAGTAGAACAAAGGGAAGTTTTAGAGCATGAAAATATTCTGTGCACTAGATAAATACCCCATGCACTAGATACAATGGCCAATATACAGCAGTATGCATTTGCTAAAACCAGGAGAATATACAATTATCTTAATTTGAACGACAGGATTTAGTTAGTGGTAATGATCAGTAATGACTTGTGTGCTGGGGTCAGGTGACTCATAACTATAATCAAAGTTCCTCAGGAGGAACAGCGTCCAGACCCAGAGTTCAAGCCCCACAACCGACAAAAAAAAAAGTTCCTTATCAGGTTGAGATATGAGTAGTATTCTTCAAAGCCATCCCAGAAATGAAAACCCATGGAAAGCTTAATCTCCAATCAACCACCAGAAAACTACAAGTGGCACTTTGGATCAAGTGGTAGAGTGCTAGCCTTGAGCTGAAGAGCTGAGGGACAGCACTCAGGCCCAGAGTTCAAGCTCTGGGACCGACAAAAAAAGAAAAGAAAAAGATCAAATTGGAGATGTAGAATTTGAAGCAATTGGACAAAGATTAATTAATTTGCTATAGTTTCTTCTTTTAATTAAGTATCTATTTTAGAATAAACTATAAATTCGAATTTTACATCTCTCATGGATCATCAGTGAACATTAACTCTTATACCAGGAAGCCCCACTTTGTTTGAAATAGGATAGTGCTTCTGTCTTATATGTATTCAGCCTCTTCTTTCTTATATTCCAGGTTTATTATTTTCATCCATGAATGAGACAAGAGATATACCTTAGGTTCATTTGTTATAGTTTGTTCAGAAAAACAGCGCCTTTAAAATGATATACCAAATCTAATGCCTGGAGAAAGAAAAGAAAAGGAAACAAAAATGGAAATGGTAAAGTGATACTGGTAACATGTTCTTTTATTAGTTCCCATCAGAAGCTGGGCTTCAACCAATGTCATGTCAGAGCAAATGGAAATTATTCTCACAATTGTAAATGATTATTTATGACGCTGGATATTTGAAGGTAGTTATTCTGGGCCCGGGCTTGGTCCTTGAGCAATTCAGCTCAAGGCTAGCACTCTACCACTTGAGCCACTGGGACACTTCCAGTTTTCTGGTAGTTAATTGGAGATAAGAGTCTCATGTACTTTCCTGCCTGGTCGGACTTTGAACCACGATCCTAAGATCTCAGCCCCCTGAGTAGCTAGGATTACAAGCGTGAACTACCGGCGCCTGGCTGAAGGTAATTATTTCTCCAATGCCTAGGGTGCTCAAACTCACATAGGTCATATATTGAAGAAACAGGAGAGGGTTTACTATTTTATGGACATTAAATTAAGCTTCACAAATTGATGGTCTTGTTAGCATCTACAACTGCAAGGCTAGATTCCCTTATGTGTTTTGTCTTCAGGGTAACTTTTCTGTCTAGAAGGAAAGGCAACCTAACTTGGAACTCTGGAGGTGTTCTCTGATCCCATTCTGCAAGATTTTGTCTACTTGGATCAGGTTTTTTTTTTTCTTTTTTTTTTGTTGGTGGCTGGGCTTGAACTCTGGGCCTCAGCGCTGTCCCTCAGCTCTTCAGCTCAAGGCTAGCGTTCTACCACTTGAGCTACAGCGCCACTTTCCATTTTCTGGTGGATTTTATTGGAGATAAGAGTTTCATGGACTTTCCTGCTCCAGCTGGCTTTGAACCGCAATCCTCAGATCTCAGTCTCCTGAGTAGTGAGGATTACAGGCGTGAGCCACTGACGCCTGTTTGGATCAAATTCTGACTGCATGAGTCAGGTGCCTTCTTTCCTGTTCATATGGGCTTACATCTTCACGTTTTGATCATTTTGTGATGTTCCTATATTTTAATCCTTTCAAACATGTAATGGAAATTACAACTTCAAGTTCTGAAAGATGATCTAATTCAGTTTCTAATCCCTTGTGCACCTCAGAGAAATAGAGAGACTGAGACAGAGACAGAGACAGAGACTGAGAGAGAGACAGAGAGACAGAGAGATCTGGTGAGCAAATCAAAGTTTCACTGGCTTTCAACAAAAGTGAAGAGAACTGTGTAAGATTTCAATTTCTATTATTATTCGTTAATACTGTTAAATAAATCTGGGGTGGCAACCATGCCTGACAAACAATATGTCATACATTTTAAATGATTTAAGCCTTAATGGAAATCATTCATTATCTTTGAATGAAGAAAATGTACTCAAATTTTTTAAAGAAATTCTCTCCCTGTAATGATTTATTTCAGTGTAACTTTGGGCACATAATGATCATGCTATCAGAGAACATGTGCAAATTGCAAGTCATACATTTTTAAATATGCTTTAATTAAATATCCAGCAATAGAAAGACACTAAACAAAGAATATCTTAGTTTCTTAGTTGTTCACATTTTGTTTCAATTGATTGATATATCTATATCACAGAACTTCAATTTGGTAAAGGGGAGCTATACCTCTAACTAAACAATATTGAATATCTGGGAACATATATTTTACCTAAAAATCTAACAGTAGCCAGAAGCATTTCTTTTAAAGGGATATATAATTTGAATAGCTTGAACATCACATTTCACCTTGACAAGATAGAGATCATGTGCAATTTTTTTTCTATTTGCTATCGTCAGGCTGGATTTTCAAAGAGACATAGATTCCACCTGTGCAACAGAGTTCAGTACAAATGTCCTTATTTGTTTGAAAGTTCTTCTAAATATATAATCACGAAAAAAGAACACCTGTTTTTATGCTCTCTTCCCTTCCTCTCTACTCTGTCAAAAATGGGTCCAGATGAATATGACTGAAATTTCTTTTATTTTATTGTGACAATACCATTCAGAGGAGTTACAATTACATGGGCAATATAACAAGTACATTTCTTATCAAGCATTGTTGCCTCCTCCTTTGTTTTTCCCCTACCATCCCTTCCCACACTCCTCCCCAACCCCCCATCCGACCCTCCCCCCATCCCCACCAAAGTTGTTAAGTTTGTTTTTCAACATAAAGACTTGTACATCTCATTGTTGCAATAGGTCCACCTGTATCCCTAGTTAAACAAATTATACCAACATCAAATACAGTGAACGTATGGGTTATACTGTGGGCGGAGAAACATACAAAGCAACATAGAAATCATCTCATAAATATGATAGAAACAATTGCATGAAACGAAATAAAACAAAAAATTAATATTATCTTGGGGTTCATTCCACAAACATCAACTTATCTGACTTTTTCAGCTTGACTCAGACCTATACTAGTTATTACAAATAAGGGAAACCATGGGACCTAAGTTTCTTTGGGCTTGGCTTACATCACTTAATATATTTTTTTCCAAGCCTTTCCATTTCCTAACAAATGGGGCAATGTCATTCTTTCTGATGGAGGCATAGAATTCCATTGTGCATGTATACCACATTTTCTTGATCCATTCATCTACTGAGGGGCATCTGGGTTGGTTCCATATCTTAGCTATGGTAAATAATGCTTTAATAAACATAGTAGTGCTGGTAGCTTTATTGTGGTCTTGTTTGTGATCATTTGGGTAAATGCCCAAATGTAGGATTACTGGGTCATACGGGAGCTCTATGTGGAGTCTTTTGAAGAACCTTCATACTGCTTTCCAAAGTGGTTGAACAAGTTTACTCTCCCACCAAGAATGCAGTAAGGTTTCCTTCTGTCCACATCCTCTCCAGCATCTGCTGTTATTAGAGTTCTTGATTATAGCTATTCTAACTGGGGTGAGATGCTATCTCAATGTTGTTTTGATTTGCATTTCTTTTATGGCTAGGGAGGTTGAGCATTTCCTCATGTGTCTATGGGCCATCCTTTCCTCTTAAGAGAAGTTTCTCTTTAAGTCTTTAGCCTACTTATTTATTTGGGCAGTTGTTTCTTTGAAGATTTGTCTTTGGGGGATTTAATTTTTTTAAGTTCCTCTCTTCCCCTCTATCTCCTGTCTCCTTTCTATTCTCCTCTTTATCTCTCCTCTCTTTCTCTCTTTCCTCTCTCTTCTTTCCTCTCTCTCTCTCTCTCTCTTTCTCTCCCCCCTCTGTCTCATGCCAGTACTGAGGCTTGAATTCAGGGCCTGTCTTTCAGACACTTGTGGCTTCTTTTCTTTTCCTTTCCTTTTCTCTTCTCTTCTGTTCTTTCTTTCTCTTTGTTTCATTCTATCCTTCCTTCCTTACTTCCTTTCTTCTATCTTTCTTTTCTTCTTTTTCTCTCCCTCCCTCCACCCTCCCTCCCTTCCTCCTTTCCTCCCTCCTTTCCTCCCTTCTTTCTTTCTTTCTTTCTTTCTTTCTTTCTTTCTTTCTTTCTTTCCTTCTTTCTTTCCTTCTTTCCTTCTTTCTTTCTTTCTTTCTTTCTTTCTTTCTTTCTTTCTTTCTTTCTTTCTTTCTTTCTTTCTTTCTTTCTTTCTTTCTTTCTTTCTTTTTTCTTTGCAGTGGTGGCCACTTGGAGTATAATACTCTCATGGCTATTTCTGCTTCAGCTAATTTTGAACAGATTTTGGCCACCTGAGTGGTCAGGATTGCAGGTGTGACCCACTAGCCACAAAGCTTAATAAACTTCATTTAGAAAACAAAAAGGAGAATTTACTTTGGGCAGAATAGGGTTGTCTATACATTTAGAAATTAAAATTTCATCGATATCTAGCTTCTGTTTCCACATAGTGAGAAGTTAGCAACCTTCAGGCACTCTTCTGCATTCTACATAGTAACTTATGTGATTTTCACATGCAAAAAAATCTAATATTACTTTTTTCTTATTTGTTTGAATCTGAATTATGCATGGGCATAAAATGACAAAACATAAATCTGTCAAAACATGCAAATCTGGATGCATACTTCAATATTTAACCATTATATTATCCTAAAACTTAGTTTTATTATTGATTATATAACAAAAGAAACCAGTCATGGGTGTACATGTACATTTTGATTATGTGGTACAAGACAACAGCTAGAGTTCCAATCGCTATGGGATTGGTATTTATTTCTAAAATGTATTAGAATGATAATGTTTGCTTATGGTTACAATTTTGTTTTGCCAATCCTAGGTCTTGAACTCTGGGCATGGGAGTTGTCGTTGAGCTTTTGTGCTCAAGACTAGCACTTAAACATATGAACCACAATGACACTTATATCTTTTTTGGGTCAGTGAAAATTCTCACAGATTTTCCCGCCCAGGCTCACTTCTAACCAAGATCACCAAATCTCAGCCTCCAGTATAGCTAGGATTACAGGCATGAACCATTGTGCCTGACAAAAGAAAGTTTATAATGAGTTTTAGGACCCCTTAAAATTTTGAAAAGTGGTGACATTTAAAATAAATAGAAACTTGAATCTTTACATGTGAAAATATTAATAAAGTCTCTGTCTGGGTCTTACACTTCACCATGCTATTTGTGTGTGTGTGTGTGTGTGTGTGTGTGTGTGTGTGTGTGTGTGTGTGTGTGTTCATATGCAAGTATGCAGATGATAATTGAATAGAAAGAAAAATAGATAATGTACAATACATATTTACCTATTTCTACATAATTTTTCATATACATTTACACATGTATAAGTGTACATTAATTCCAGTAATAAGTAATTTAAAAGATCATCTATATAGGTTAAGAAAGCTTCACTCAAATTTCAGGTTAAACTTTTACTTCAATCTCAGTACTGCACCTGTGAATATAAACAAATATATAAATGAATTTTGGTCTACACAGAACTTTTCCAACTTGGAATCATTCATAGCAAAGTAAAAAATACCATTTCTCTCTGAACTTTTGTAGGTAGTAGAAATGACACGTCAGCAGTCTCACAAATACTTTCACAAATATGGTTGTTTCAAGACAAGGTCATATTAAATGCAATTTGCCTTTCCAGAATTTCTTTAAAGACACTCTGATTGCATTCATATGCTAATATGTATGAATGGCTAATATTCTCCATGGTATGGCTAAGATTTATTCCCTAATAATGGGAAAGACTGCCAATTGCAATAATTTTAGCACCTGTGAATGCTGTAAAAAGAAAATGAACTTTGGAAAAATTTAAGACCAAAAGAGAGGATGGAAAATAAATGCCATGAAGAGCTCTCACTGTAGGGGTTCATCACCTGGCTGTAGGCATGCCTTAGCCCAATTTCCTACTGTGCTCAGGAGGTCACTCTGCAGTGGGACCCTATTCCTGCCTCTTCTTTCTCACTTCCATCCCAATTGGTATGTGTGGAACCGATTGAAGCCATCTGCATATTATTCAAGCTTGCAGTATCATTACCGACCCCCCTCCAGTCAACTCAATATCTACTGTTCCATCTTTTCCATGGAGGAAAGGAGAAAATTAAACTTTGCATTAAATTTGTGATTACTTTTAAGTTTAGAGACGACTGCAGGAAATATTCTAAGGGATTTCTTGATATCTTAAACTTAGAAGCTGAGCTAGTTTAACAAGCACTTCTTAAATAGCCACTTTAATTTGTTTGTGACTATTCTGAGCAAGATTAGTCCTCTCTAGCACTCTGTATGTGAACATGAAAGAACCAAAGAAAAATAATTTCTTCCCAGTAACTTTAATGTATAGATCTTTACAGCAATGTTAAGTGTCATATATTTCTGTATGATTACTGATCATTATTAAAACACATTAATAAAAACATTATTAGTGAACATTATTATT